>NC_086446.1:589855219-589985312 GCF_028390025.1 Pseudophryne corroboree | reverse complement strand
CCCCCTATGAAGCCATGCCTCTATTTTTGTCGTTCGCCGCTGGCGCGCACTGTTTTGCCGCGGGGGGGGGCAGTAGAATTTTCGCACTGGGCGCCACAAGGTGTAGAACCGTCCCTGTCCACCTTATAGCACCCCTAGCACCCTCATGTCCACCTCATAGCACCCCAGGTCCCCTCATGTCCACCTCATAGCGGTCCCCTCATGTCCACCTCGCAGTCCAGGCCCCTCCCCCCATAGCCAGAAAACGAACTTACTCACTTTACTGCTGACTCGGATGTTGACAGCAGCTTGCTTCCCTGCATGGATGTCACAGACTCAATGGTGGCTTACTGATAGAGCTCTCTGCAAGCAACCTGCAGGGCCACAGCCAGCCGTTCTGACGGATACTCAGAGAGGGCGGATGTGTCTGGTGCACCATGGGCCCCCCCTCACCCGTACACACACTTACACCCTGCCACCGCTGCTGGCTGCATACTGACCTGCCCGATTGGAGCTTCGATTGCGTTCGCCAGAGCTGCCATTCCGAATGCCGGCTCTGTCTATGGAGCCCGGACCCGGCAGCTGCGGTGTAGTGCTGGCGGGTGTGCGGGCCTCTGTGCTGCGTTGCCGCTTGGTGCCAGGGAGGAGGGGGTGTGGTCGCAGCCGCGGTGCGCGGACCTGCTCATGTCAGTAGATCGGCTGAGGGTGCGGGTGTGAGTGCGCGGCTCATTTTGGTGTCACCCCATTGAAGGGTGACACCAGGGTGCGGCCCGCACCCCCCGCACCTCCCTTTTGACGCCACTGGATTGGAGAGAGGAGTGAGTAGCAACGTCCGATTGCCGTATCCAGCATAACCTTTAATAAAACAAAAGAGATGTTTGAAGATAACTAGTAACTTGCAAATGTACAGTATATAGACTACAAAAAAATAAATAAAAGCAACATGCCTACACTTACCTAACAACCAGCCATTTGGAAAAGCACCCTCCTCAAACAAACGGCAGATTGCAGACTGCTGCAAGATAAAAGCATCGTGAGTGGACCCAGGAAAGCGGGCATTCACATTCATTATCCTTAGGTTTGCATCACAAACCATCTGTACATTAAGCAAATGGAAAAACTTTCTGTTGCGATAATATTCTTCCATTTGCTTTGGCGCTGTCATCGCAATGTGGGTGCAGTCTATTGCACCAATCACATTGGGCATATTCGCCAGCTCATAAAAATCCGCCTTCACAGCGCGCCACTCAGCATCACACTGTGGAAATTTAATAAATTTCCCAGAGTGTTTTAATATAGCCTTGAGAAATTGGTTCAGGGAACGGGAAAACGTTGCCTGAGACATACCAGCCACTTCAGCTAACGTGGGCTGATATGAGCCAGATGCCAAAAAATGCAATGCACCGAGAAGTTTACACATCCCAGGCACTGCTTTGTTTGTTGGCATTTTGGGCTCCAAATCCTCATGCAAGAGCTCATAAAGCTTATAAATTGCTGAGGGAGAAAGGCGGTAAAGCTTTACCACACGATCCTCTCGTATCCCATCTAGCAAACGTCTTTCAGGATAAAAACGAGGCCGGGGGATACGGGCTGGCTGCAGGTTTGTGTTTGGTGTTATGTTATCAGCACTATGCTCCTCCAGCCATTGCCTTCTGGATTCACTGGCATAGGCTGCAAACATAAACACCCACACAGAATCTGGGAAAAACTCCATAGCAATAATGTGAAAACAGAACTGTAAACAAAACTGCAAACTATACAAAACCACACTCCAAAAAGATCAGGGATGGAACAGGTCCTCTTCAGAATTCTCCCCACTACTGGTCCAGCAATCCTCCCTCTTCAGCTGGAAAGCCTCTACTGCAGCTTGATATGTAATTTGACACAACTAAAAAGTAGGGATGAGCGGGTTCGGTTCCTCGGAATCCGAACCCGCCCGAACTTCATGTTTTTTTACACGGGGCCGAGCGACTCGGATCTTCCCGCCTTGCTCGGTTAACCCGAGCGCGCCCGAACGTCATCATCCCGCTGTCGGATTCTCGCGAGGCTCGGATTCTATCGCGAGACTCGGATTCTATATAAGGAGCCGCGCGTCGCCGCCATTTTCACACGTGCATTGAGATTCATAGGGAGAGGACGTGGCTGGCGTCCTCTCCGTTTATAAAGAAGAGAGTGAGACAGTAGAGAGAGACACAGTAGTAATTTTGGGGAGCATTAGGAGGAGTACTAGTTACTTGCTGAAGTGATAGATAGTGTGACTGTATATTATCTGACTTGTGGGGGAGACACTGACAGTGGGGAGCAGTTAGAGTCTGAGAGCAGGACTCAGGAGTACATATAACGTACAGTGCACACTTTTGCTGCCAGAGTGCCACACTGCCATTGTGACCACACTGACCACCAGTATAATATATATTGTGATTGTCTGCTTAGGAGTACTACTTGCAAGTTGCTGATAGTGTGACCAGTGACCTGACCACCAGTCACCACCAGTTTAATATATATATATATATATATATAATTGTATATAATACATATATAATATTGTATACCACCTACCGGTGTTTTTTTTTTCTTTCTTTCTTCTTTATACATACTACTATAGTAGCTTACTGTAGCAGTCTGTGGTGCTGCTGAGCTGACTGTGTCCAGCAGGTCCGTCATCAGTCATTACATAATAAATATATATACCTGTCCGGCTGCAGTACTAGTGATATTATATATATATATATATATTGATTTCATCTCATTATCATCCAGTCTATATTAGCAGCAGACACAATACGGTAGTCCACGGCTGTAGCTACCTCTGTGTCGGCAGTCGCTCGTCCATCCATAATTGTATACCACCTACCCGTGGTTTTTTTTTTCTTTCTTCTTTATACATACTACTATAGTATCTTACTGTAGCAGTCTGCGGTGCTGCTGAGCTGACAGTGTCCAGCAGGTCCGTCATCAGTCATTACATAATAAATATATATACCTGTCCGGCTGCAGTACTAGTGATATTATATATATATATATATATATATTGATTTCATCTCATTATCATCCAGTCTATATTAGCAGCAGACACAGTACGGTAGTCCACGGCTGTAGCTACCTCTGTGTCGGCAGTCGCTCGTCCATCCATAATTGTATACCACCTACCCGTGGTTTTTTTTTTTTCTTTCTTCTTTATACATACTACTATAGTAGCTTACTGTAGCAGTCTGCGGTGCTGCTGAGCTGACAGTGTCCAGCAGGTCCGTCATCAGTCATTACATAATAAATATATATACCTGTCCGGCTGCAGTACTAGTGATATTATATATATATATATTGATTTCATCTCATTATCATCCAGTCTATATTAGCAGCAGACACAGTACGGTAGTCCACGGCTGTAGCTACCTCTGTGTCGGCAGTCGCTCGTCCATCCATAATTGTATACCACCTACCCGTGGTTTTTTTTTTTCTTTCTTCTTTATACATACTACTATAGTAGCTTACTGTAGCAGTCTGCGGTGCTGCTGAGCTGACAGTGTCCAGCAGGTCCGTCATCAGTCATTACATAATAAATATATATACCTGTCCGGCTGCAGTACTAGTGATATTATATATATATATATTGATTTCATCTCATTATCATCCAGTCTATATTAGCAGCAGACACAGTACAGTAGTCCACGGCTGTAGCTACCTCTGTGTCGGCAGTCGCTCGTCCATCCATAAGTATACTAGTATCCATCCATCTCCATTGTTTACCTGAGGTGCCTTTTAGTTGTGCCTATTAAAATATGGAGAACAAAAATGTTGAGGTTCCAAAATTAGGGAAAGATCAAGATCCACTTCCACCTCGTGCTGAAGCTGCTGCCACTAGTCATGGCCGAGACGATGAAATGCCAGCAACGTCGTCTGCCAAGGCCGATGCCCAATGTCATAGTACAGAGCATGTCAAATCCAAAACACCAAATATCAGTAAAAAAAGGACTCCAAAATCTAAAATAAAATTGTCGGAGGAGAAGCGTAAACTTGCCAATATGCCATTTACCACACGGAGTGGCAAGGAACGGCTGAGGCCCTGGCCTATGTTCATGGCTAGTGGTTCAGCTTCACATGAGGATGGAAGCACTCAGCCTCTCGCTAGAAAACTGAAAAGACTCAAGCTGGCAAAAGCACCGCAAAGAACTGTGCGTTCTTCGAAATCCCAAATCCACAAGGAGAGTCCAATTGTGTCGGTTGCGATGCCTGACCTTCCCAACACTGGACGTGTGAAGAGCATGCGCCTTCCACCATTTGCACGCCCCCTGCAAGTGCTGGAAGGAGCACCCTCAGTCCAGTTCCTGATAGTCAGATTGAAGATGTCAGTGTTGAAGTACACCAGGATGAGGAGGATATGGGTGTTGCTGGCGCTGAGGAGGAAATTGACAAGGAGGATTCTGATGGTGAGGTGGTTTGTTTAAGTCAGGCACCCGGGGAGACACCTGTTGTCCGTGGGAGGAATAGGGCCGTTGACATGCCTGGTGAAAAAACCAAAAAAATCAGCTCTTCGGTGTGGAAGTATTTCACCAGAAATGCGGACAACATTTGTCAAGCCGTGTGTTGCCTTTGTCAAGCTGTAATAAGTAGGGGTAAGGACGTTAACCACCTCGGAACATCCTCCCTTATAAGTCACCTGCAGCGCATTCATAATAAGTCAGTGACAAGTTCAAAAACTTTGGGCGACAGCGGAAGCAGTCCACTGACCAGTAAATCCCTTCCTCTTGTAACCAAGCTCACGCAAACCACCCCACCAACTCCCTCAGTGTCAATTTCCTCCTTCCCCAGGAATGCCAATAGTCCTGCATGCCATGTCACTGGCAATTCTGACGAGTCCTCTCCTGCCTGGGATTCCTCCGATGCATCCTTGCGTGTAATGCCTACTGCTGCTGGCGCTGCTGTTGTTGCTGCTGGGAGTCGATAGTCATCCCAGAGGGGAAGTCGTAAGCCCACTTTTACTACTTCCACCAAGCAATTGACTGTCCAACAGTCCTTTGCGAGGAAGATGAAATATCACAGCAGTCATCCTGTTGCAAAGCGGATAACTGAGGCCTTGACAACTATGTTGGTGTTAGACGTGCGTCCGGTATCCGCCGTTAGTTCACAGGGAACTAGACAATTTCTTGAGGCAGTGTGCCCCCGTTACCAAATACCATCTAGGTTCCACTTCTCTAGGCAGGCGATACAGAGAATGTACACGGACGTCAGAAAAAGACTCACCAGTGTCCTAAAAAATGCAGTTGTACCCAATGTCTACTTAACCACGGACATGTGGACAAGTGGAGCAGGGCAGGGTCAGGACTATATGACTGTGACAGCCCACTGGGTAGATGTATGGACTCCCGCCGCAAGAACAGCAGCGGCGGCACCAGTAGCAGCATCTCGCAAACGCCAACTCTTTCCTAGGCAGGCTACGCTTTGTATCACCGGTTTCCAGAATACGCACACAGCTGAAAACCTCTTACGGAAACTGAGGAAGATCATCGCGGAATGGCTTACCCCAATTGGACTCTCCTGTGGATTTGTGGCATCGGACAACGCCAGCAATATTGTGTGTGCATTAAATATGGGCAAATTTCAGCACGTCCCATGTTTTGCACATACCTTGAATTTGGTGGTGCAGAATTTTTTAAAAAACGACAGGGGCGTGCAAGAGATGCTGTCGGTGGCCAGAAGAATTGCGGGACACTTTCGGCGTACAGGCACCACGTACAGAAGACTGGAGCACCACCAAAAACGCCTGAACCTGCCCTGCCATCATCTGAAGCAAGAAGTGGTAACGAGGTGGAATTCAACCCTCTATATGCTTCAGAGGTTGGAGGAGCAGCAAAAGGCCATTCAAGCCTATACAATTGAGCACGATATAGGAGGTGGAATGTACCTGTCTCAAGCGCAGTGGAGAATGATTTCAACGTTGTGCAAGGTTCTGCAACCTTTTGAACTTGCCACACGTGAAGTCAGTTCAGACACTGCCAGCCTGAGTCAGGTCATTCCCCTCATCAGGCTTTTGCAGAAGAAGCTGGAGGCATTGAAGGAGGAGCTAAAAGGGAGCGATTCCGCTAGGCATGTGGGACTTGTGGATGGAGCCCTTAATTCGCTTAACAAGGATTCACGGGTGGTCAATCTGTTGAAATCAGAGCACTACATTTTGGCCACCGTGCTCGATCCTAGATTTAAAACCTACCTTGGATCTCTCTTTCCGGCAGACACAAGTCTGCTGGGGTTCAAAGACCTGCTGGTGACAAAATTGTCAAGTCAAGCGGAACGCGACCTGTCAACATCTCCTCCTTCACATTCTCCCGCAACTGGGGGTGCGAGGAAAAGGCTCAGAATTCCGAGCCCACCCGCTGGCGGTGATGCAGGGCAGTCTGGAGCGACTGCTGATGCTGACATCTGGTCCGGACTGAAGGACCTGCCAATGATTACGGACATGTCGTCTATTGTCACTGCATATGATTCTCTCACCATTGAAAGAATGGTGGAGTATTATATGAGTAACCGCATCCAAGTAGGCACGTCAGACAGTCCGTACTTATACTGGCAGGAAAAAGAGGCAATTTGGAGGCCCTTGCACAAACTGGCTTTATTCTACCTAAGTTGCCCTCCCACAAGTGTGTACTCCGAAAGAGTGTTTAGTGCCGCCGCTCACCTTGTCAGCAATCTGCGTACGAGGTTACTTCCAGAAAATGTGGAGAAGATGATGTTCATTAAAATGAATTATAATCAATTCCTCCGTGGAGACATTGACCAGCAGCAATTGCCTCCACAAAGTACACAGGGAGCTGAGATGGTGGATTCCAGTGGGGACGAATTGATAATCTGTGAGGAGCGGGATGTACACGGTGATATATCGGAGGATGATGATGAGGTGGACATCTTGCCTCTGTAGAGCCAGTTTGTGCAAGGAGAGATTAATTGCTTCTTTTTCGGTGGGGGTCCAAACCAACCCGTCATTTCAGTCACAGTCGTGTGGCAGACCCTGTCACTGAAATGATGGGTTGGTTAAAGTGTGCATGTCCTGTTTATACAACATAAGGGTGGGTGGGAGGGCCCAAGGACAATTCCATCTTGCACCTCTTTTTTCTTTCATTTTTATTTGCGTCATGTGCTGTTTGGGGAGTGTTTTTTGGAAGGGCCATCCTGCGTGACACTGCAGTGCCACTCCTAGA
This sequence comes from Pseudophryne corroboree, assembly GCF_028390025.1. Lineage (NCBI taxonomy): Eukaryota > Metazoa > Chordata > Amphibia > Anura > Myobatrachidae > Pseudophryne > Pseudophryne corroboree. The sequence continues at coordinate 589,978,143 of NC_086446.1, read as the reverse complement.
TGGGCCAGGTGTTTGTGTCGGCCACTAGGGTCGCTTAGCTTACTCACACAGCTACCTCATTGCGCCTCTTTTTTTCTTCTTTGCGTCATGTGCTGTTTGGGGAGTGTTTTTTGGAAGGGCCATCCTGCGTGACACTGCAGTGCCACTCCTAGATGGGCCAGGTGTTTGTGTCGGCCACTAGGGTCGCTTATCTTACTCACACAGCTACCTCATTGCGCCTCTTTTTTTCTTCTTTGCGTCATGTGCTGTTTGGGGAGTGTTTTTTGGAAGGGCCATCCTGCGTGACACTGCAGTGCCACTCCTAGATGGGCCAGGTGTTTGTGTCGGCCACTAGGGTCGCTTAGCTTAGTCATCCAGCGACCTCGGTGCAAATTTTAGGACTAAAAATAATATTGTGAGGTGTGAGGTATTCAGAATAGACTGAAAATGAGTGGAAATTATGGTTTTTGAGGTTAATAATACTTTGGGATCAAAATGACCCCCAAATTCTATGATTTAAGCTGTTTTTTAGGGTTTTTTGAAAAAAACACCCGAATCCACAACACACCCGAATCCGACAAAAAAAATTCGGTGAGGTTTTGCCAAAACGCGGTCGAACCCAAAACACGGCCGCGGAACCGAACCCAAAACCAAAACACAAAACCCGAAAAATTTCAAGTGCACATCCCTACTAAAAAGGGGGAGGGAAAAACCACTTTCAAACTAAGCCAGGGGGGTAGAAAGTAGTTTGTTTGAGAGTTAGGGACTATCTAAAGCATAACACAATTAAAAGCTTCCATAAAAATCGAAATTATGAAAAACTCTCACCTTTTGGGGGATGAGAGAAAAAAAGGGAGAGTTTGAGTCTAAAATTGTCGGGAATTCAAACTCTCTCCCCACCCGTGAGTTCATTGAATTGGTCCGACCATTATAACCTATAGGGAGATCAAATTGTCAGGAATTGTATATACATAGCCGACTTTAACCGAACATCGCTGACTAAACAGTCAAATTGGTGAGAATTGAATTGGTGGGAATTCCAATTGTCGACAAAACTTAAGTAAACTAGCGGAATTGGCAACTAGTCATTGAATTGAATTGACTCCAGTGTCTGTGCGGGAAAGTGGTGTGGTGCGTGGGGTGGCGACCTGCTCTTATGTGTCATTCCAGTGCTGTCTTGTGCTGCATCAGTCCATTGGTGGTGTCTTGTGCTGCATCAGTCCAGTGGTGGTGTCCTGTGCTGCCATAGGTCCAGTGGTAGTATCCTGGTGCTGCTGTATAAGTCCAACCCAGTGGTGCTGCCGTATAGGTCCAGAGGTACTGCCGTATAAGTCCAGGGGTACTGCCGTATATGTCCAGTCCAGTGGTGGTGCCATATAAGTCCAGTGGTGGTGCCGTATAAGTCCATGGGTACTGCCGTATAAGTACAGGGGTACTGCTGTATAAGTCCAGCCCAGTTGTGCTGCCGTATAAGTCCAGGGGTACTGCCGTATAAGTACAGTCCAGTGGTGCTGCCGTATAAGTCCAGGGGTTCTACCATATAAGTCCATGGGTACTGCCGTATAAGTCCAGTCCGGTGGTGCTGCCATATAAGTGTCAGGTTCGGTTTTGCTTGTATCCCCGGAGGGGGCGCTAGTGGGTCAGTGGAGGTAGGATGGAAGAAGTGAGGAGGCTGGATTGGGTTTCTGCGCATCAGCGCAATGGTGTTTTATTAACATAAAAGTTCACACAATAAGGCAGCAGAATAACGTGCAGGAATAAACAATAAAAAGTATGCAATGGAAATGGTGCAGCTTGGAAGCTGAGAGTCTATGGAGGAAATGGTAATGATGGATAAGTTCACTGGTGTGAGAACCAGAATGGTTTAAAACGTGGAGCCAGCAGAGATGGTAATAAATGTGTAGCAAACCTGGTAGCAGATGCAGGAGACTCAGGTGGAAGTCCACAGTGTAGTTCGTTAGGCACAGGCAGCTAGCAAGCTGCTTCACAGGTGAGGTGATGGAATGCACCTGGAGAGAGTCTCTACTGCTGAGGCTGAAGCACACAGTGGTTGTAGATAGGTGTGGAGCCAAATACAAATGCAGGAATTGCTGATGCTTGTAGTTCCACGGAAATGCAGGAAGGTAACCAGGAACACGGAGGAACAGGTAGGTAACCAGGAACACGGAGGATCCAGGAAGGTAACCAGGAACACGGAGAATCCAGGCACATGGGTCGCAGGAGTGACACAAAGTTCAGGACAACCACAGGCTCACCCTGCAGCTCCTGATATACCCCCTGGTGTGCAGAAATTGGTTGGAGTGGGAAAAGGAGGTGCGGCCAAGCTCCGGATTGGCCGCTGTACTCTGACCGATGGAGACTGTCATGGCGGCGCCCATGCCGCGGCCCGGCGGGAATGCGGCGTGCTCACACGCCCGCTGTTACAGGAGCGTTCCTAGGCCCAGGATGACGTCTGGCGGCAGAGGGGCGGACGACAGCAGAACGTAGGGACCCCGGACAGAGTCCGCACCGACGGACAAATGTGGCTGTGGTGAGTCGATTCCTGACAATAAGTCCAGGAGTACTGCTGTATAAGTCCAGCGGTGCTGCCGTATAAGTCCAGGGGTACTGCTGTATAAGTCATGGGGTACTGCCGTATAAGTCCAGTCCAGTAGTGCTGCCATATAAATCCAGAGATACTGCTGTATAAGTCCAGCGGTACTGCCGTCTAAGTCCAGGGTACTGCCGTATAAGTCCAGTCCAGTGGTACTGCCGTATAAATCCTGGGGTACTGCCATATAAGTCCACTCCAGTGGTGCTGCCGTATAAGTCCAGTGGTGCTGCTGTATAAGTCCAGTCCAGTGGTGCTGCCGTATATGTCCATGGGTACTGCCATATAAGTCCAGTGGTACTGCTGTATACGTCCAGTTCAGTGGTGCTTCCGTATAATTCCAGGGATACTGGTGAATAAGTTCAGCAGTACTGCAGTATAAGTCCAGGAGTACTGCCACATTAGTCAGGTCCAGTGGTGCTGCCTCATAAGTCCAGTGGTGCTGCCGTATGAGTCCAGTCCAGTGGTGCTGCCATATAATGTAAGTCCAATGATGCTGCCGTATAAGTACAGAGGTTCTTCCGTATAAATCCAGGGGTACTGCCGTATAAGTCCAGGGGTACTGCCATATAATTCCAGTCCAGTGGTGCTGCTGTATAAGTCCAGGGGTACTGCTGTAAATGTCCAGGGGTACTGCCGTATAAGTACAGTCAAGTGGTGCTGCCATATAAGTCCAGGGTTACTGCCGTATAAGTCCAGTCCAGAGGTGCTGACGTATAAGTCCAGGGGTACTGCGTATAAATCCAGTCCAGTGGTGCTGCCATATAAGTCCAGGGGTACTGCATATAAGTCCAGTCCAGTGGTGCTGCCATATAAGTCCAGCAGTACTGCTGTATAAGTCATGGGGTACTGCCGTAAATGTCATGGGGTACTGCCGTATAAGTCCAGTCCAGTGGTGCTGCCGCATAAGTCCAGGGGTACTGCCATATAAGTCCAGTCCAGTGGTGCTGCTGTATAAGTCCAGTCCAGTGGTGCTGATGTATAAGTCCAGTGGTTCTGCCGTATAAGTGCAGTCCAGGGGTACTGCCATATAAGTCCAGTCCAGTGGTGCTACCGTATAGGTCCAGGGGTACTGCCATATAAGTCCTGGGGTACTGCCGTATAAGTTCAGTCCAGTGGTGCTGTCATATAAGTCCAGTGGTGCTGCTGTATAAGTCCAGTGGTGCTGCCATATAAGTCAAGGGGTACTGCCATATAAGTCCAGGGGTACTTCTATATAAGTCCACCAATATTGTGCATGCAGTACTTCTGGCAAATTCCAGCACACCCCATGTTTTGCACATAGAATTCATTTGGTGGTGCAGAATTTTTTTTAAAATGACAGGGGCGTGCAGGAGATGCTGTCGGTGGCCCGAAAAATTGCAGGCCACTTTCGACATTCAGCCACTGCGTGCCACTCTATGCACCTCATTGCACCTCTATTTCTTCTTTGCATGATGTGCTGTTTGGGGCCTTGTTTTTAAAAGTGCCTTCCTAACTGACACTGCAGTGCCACTCCTAGATGGGCCAGGTGTTTGTGCCACCCACTTGGGTCGCTTAGCTTAGTCATCCAGCGATCTCATTGCACCTCTTTTTCTGCTTTGCATGATGTGCTGTTTGGGGCCTAGTTTTTAAAACTACCATCCTGTCTTTCACTGCAATGTCACTGCTAGATGGGCCAGGTGTTTGTGCTGCTTAGCATAGTCACCCAGCGACCTCGGTGCACCTCTTTTTTTTCTTTGCATTATGTGCTCTTTGGGGCCTTGTTTTTAAAAGTTACATCCTGTCTGACACTGCAGTGCCACTCCTAGATGGGCCATATGTTTGTGCCACACACTTGGGTCGCTTAGCTTAGTCATACAGCGACCTCATTGCACCTCTTTTTCTTCTTTGCATTATGTGCTGTTTGGGGCCTAGTTTTTAAAAGTGCCATCCTATCTGACACTGCAGTGCCACTCCTAGCTGGGTCAGGTATTTGTGCTCCTCACTTGGGTCGCTTAGCTTAGTCATCCAGTGACCTCGGTGCAATCTTTTGGCCTAAAAACAATATTATGAGGTGTGAGGTGTTCAGAATAGACTGGAAAAAGTGGAAATGAATGTATTGAGGTTAATAATACCATAGGATCAAAATGAGCATTTTTATAAAAAATCATCCAGATCCAAAACCAAAACACGAAAAGGGTGGTTTTGGCAAAACCAATCCAGATCCAAAACACGAGCGGGGATCCAGATCCAAAACACAAAACCCGAAAAGTGCCTGCCGCACATCTCTAGTTAAGAATTACTGAGAGGATGTTGATGATGAGGTGTTAGTTGCATTATAATCTTGTACAATAAATGTAATGTCTTCGCTGCAAATTGCGTAACATGGAGGAGGTCCCTAGATGGCTAACATTTCTACCTCTACTAAATTTGGCATCACAAATGGAGCAGATGCTTTCATAAACATTGTCAGTAATGGAGTAAACATAATCCCACACCCAAAAGGTGACTTTTTTGGTCTTATGCCGAGGCATCGCAATGTATTTCTTTTTACCACAGTCAACAACTGCAGCCACTGGTGGCTGACTTACACAAACAACATCATCATCACCATCCTCACTGTCAGATACTGTAGTACACACATATCCACCTCATCCTGTCCCTCTTCCACACACAAATTCTCAGTTTGTATTATGTCCTCCTCATCAGTTTCATAATCACCATCTTTACTTGTAATGCTCCCCACATCTACCGATGGTTCAGAAATGGTGGAAGGGGGTGAAAGAGGCTAGAGAAGCCTCTTTCACTTCCTTCCCACTGAGAACAGTGTGAAAAATGTAAGCTGACGTGGACACCCCTAAACGTTCGTAAGAATGTCTGATGATTCTGAGTCTGAATGCGCAGTTTGTCTTACTGCCTCTGCAGCTAACTTTCCTTTTGATTTTTTTTTCTTTACCACTCTAAAAGTAAATGATTTTTACATACCCTGGCCTAAGCCCTCTATGCCCCTGGGCATCTGCCTTAGCAGATGACGTTGACGGACTTGCATTGTCAATGTCATGACTAGTGGCAGCAGCTTCAGTACAAGTAGTAGCCTCCATCTCTATCAACACAAAATGGGGTTGACCTTCACCGACAGCGTCGCACAAATGAGTCAGAAATATATATAATAGATAATTACACACTGCGATTGACTTCACCGACAGCATCACACAAATGAGTCAGAAATGAATATAATAATAATTACACACTGCTTTTGACTTAACCGACAGCGTTGCACAAATGAGTCACAAATGTATATAATAATAATTACACACTGTGGTTGACTTCACCAACAGCGTCGCCCAATACATGTATGAGTAGGAAATACTATACTGCAGTCTGACCGGCAGTGTCACAGTACTTATGAAAATAAAATAAAAATTGTATAGTACCCTGGGGTACAGCACAAACAAAAAATATATATACAATTTTATAATTATAATTTTAGGCTTTTCTTCTTAGTTTTTATTATTTTAATTTTACACTGGGGCAGAGGCCCTGGATGGACAGACAGATCATCCCTTTCAGATACAGCAGACAGGGCACCCCTGGCTGGTACAGCAGACAGGGCACCCCTTGACTTATACAGCAGACAGGGCACCCCATGACTTCTACAGCAGACAGTTCACCCCAGGACTGATACAGCAGACTGGGCACCCTGGACTGATACAGCAGACAGGGCACCCTGGGACTGGTACAGGTACAGGAGACAGGGCGCCCCTCAACTGAAACAGCAGACAGGGCATCCCAGCACTTATACAGCAGACAGGACACCCCTCGACTGATATAGCAGACATGGCACCCCAGGACTGATACAGCAGACAGAGCACCCCTTTAAAATACAGCAGAGATAGCACCCCTTTTAGATACAGCAGACACAGTACTGAGATGGACACGTCTGTCCAATACACTCTCCAATGCCGGAGTGAAGATGGCACCGATCAGTGGAAAATGCAGGATTTCTAGACAAGGGTTTCCAACTGCTTGATGTTAGAGTGCATGTGGCCAGTCCATGAAGAGGGCGTACTTAGCACTGGAGCAGCTATAACATGCATCATACAAAGTGCAATGTACTGCATGTCATGATTCCAACATATACAGGGCCAGTAATCACAGTAAGCCATTACATGTTGTAGTAGGGACATCCTGCCTGAGCTAAATGCTTTACAGTACTGTATATCAGATGTGGGAAGAGTTCTGCTCTGTATTAGAGCATTGGAGTTAAGTCTGGGGGAGCGTCAGAAGAACCTAGAAACTGTCCTGGACATATATGAACACATTACAGTATTAATAATTAAACCTATAAATGGTCTAAAGCAGAGCACCCCTAACAGTGTATGTTTTACAGATCTCCTTGTTGGTTCACACACATGTGTATTAATTACTGACTGACACATTTTAAAAGATTTACCGGTGTTGTTAATTATTTTATTTATAATACTGAAGAGATCTTTAAGACATGCAGCTCTAGTAAAATTGTATTATATAATTGCTATAGTGGTGTGGGCTAGAGAGGGGGGTTTCCAGGCAACAGGAACCCCCCCTGCATTTGCCTATGCTTATATAGAATACAAAACCCATGAGAATCCGACAGTGGGATGATGACGTTTTCCCTAAATGACGTAATTGAGGCAAAAAGTTCTGGGGGGAGGGGACGTTCGGTTCTTGGGGAACCGAACGTGCTCATCTCTACAATTTTGGGTCAGGCTTGTTGTATTATTATAGATGGTGTAAGCCTGTGACATTACTGTTTAGGTAATAATTGAAGCTTTATTCTTGCATATTTGAAACATTGTCATTTGCATGCTCGTTTCAGGGGATGGATCAGAGAACAGTTGGTAAATAGGAAGTAAGATTTAGAAAAATACAAGAGAGAACAACAAATACTTCATTTTTGTGAATGCAGCTTTATCGATCTATTACATTTAAATAGGACAAAATGTACCTTTAAATACCATGAATACCCCTCAGTAAAATCATGTGTTTGAAGTTAAAGAATGCTTTCAAAGAGTAACGTGTGATGAATGTATTGCTTAGAGGTGTGTACTTTTTCTAAGCACAAAGAAAATCCACTTTTTCAAACTCAATCAGTATTATTGACAAACTGGAGTAGAATTATATTGAGGGATTAGGAAAAATTGACCACAATAACAAAATAATACCTGCAGTGTTCGGCAGTGCAAACAGAACTACAGCGATCCCTTTTTAAAACCTTTTTTTAATGCTAGTATCACTTACACTGTAGTCCTGTGCAATTTTAACATAAATGGCTTTTTTTCTAATGTGGAAAATACTGAGTCATAAAAATTCCCACTTGTTGCTTATGTATATGTAAGAAAAATAACCTTATTAAGTGAGCTATTTTTTAGTCATTTTTAATATGATAAACAATAGAGTATTATTAATCAAACCAGCAGCCGCTTATGTGCATTTTTTCTTGAGAGCAATCAAATCACTCCACCCATCTATACTATTCTGCGCCTTCATTATATTTCTTTTTTGTGCATTTTGGTTGGTGGATATCCAGATCCACTCTGTGAAGGCAGCCAACAGATGGTGATAATTGTCCTCCAATAAATTTAGTTTTATTTTATAATCTAGCACCCACTTTTTCTCTCTATATATACAGTAGTTTGCAGGAATCTATGATCCTCAAACTTCCTTTGTTCTAGGGAATAGGATTGCCACCTAGCAACAGCTGGCGGGTTATGTAGTAAGCATCCTGATTTTCCTCTGTAAGGTAGGGAAGTGAAATTTTTAAATCACTAACCTGCCGACACTAACAGTGAAGTTGCACTTGCTCAGCAGGCTAGGTTGTGCACAGGTCACATGCACACTGGCAGCTGGGCGGGGCTAACACTCACTGAATCAGATTTTTCAAAGCTTACTGGTAGCAATCCTAATAACAAGAACACCTGAGGGTGAATATTGTGTGTGTTGGAACAAAGAAGAGTAATACCTACACATTTAAATCTGAACTGACTGAACCATTTATTTAGGCATACAGTACTGGTGAGGCTTGTGAAAGGAGACAGATACTGCAGCATAGACGGAGTGTCTGTCTCGTTATTTGGTTGTGAAAGTCCTCACCGAGTGCCGCCGTTTCTCGATAATCTACATATGCTACATCAGCTGGATGGCACCGGAGGCATCATTTGTATAGGTGGAGTGCCGGTAACTGCTCGTTCTATATATATATATATATATATATATATATATATATATATATTAGAAAGACAATACCCTTATCTCACGCTGTAGTATAGGATTAAGCAGCACCTCTATAAACATCACCTTGCTAGTGGATGATGGAAAGAAGCTATAAGTACAATATTCAGAGGGCGCACAGCAATACCGTTATTCGAATAAGATTCTATACCAGCATGACCCGAAAAACAATTAATTTAATAAAACAATAAAGTTAAAATGTTGTACAATAGTTCATGAATACAATGTTCACTTGTACAATAAATCCATAAAACAGTACTTCATAATGTGATATGTTTCATAAAACCCAACGCGTTTCGTCCACTATGGACTTCATCAGCGGTACAAGTCGTGGCTGGTGTTGTCAATGGAGGAAAAAGAGGAAAGAACAAAAGAGCAAACATAACATCAGTTGGTATCACATTTTTTTCTTACAGGTTTATATATATCATCCATTACTAACCAAAAAAAGAGGGGACTGGAATAATTCATAGTTTTCATAACAAATCTTTTATAAAACATTGAAGAATGAAGTGCGCTGTGCGCTCCACCATTGTTACAGGTGGAACGCACAGCGGTGTTAGGAGAATATATCTCCTTTATGGGTATGTTTGCCAGCACGATCCGGCCTCCCTGGGCTTAATATAACACTGTGCGGGAGATGTTTAGTGACAATGCCCAGTGTGGCCAGTCTTCACTACCTGGATATAGAGATAGCGTAGGGCGGAATTCCATGCGTTCCACCGCGATACAGGTGGAACGCAGGGCAGAAATAAAACTATTACCCCCAAAATTAAGCTAGTTACTAGCTCCTGGAAGGTCTTAATGTAAACCTATAATTGATTCTAGTATATATTCAGATATATCAAATAAAAACACTTAATATCTATCTAGGTTCCATCTATTTAATCTATTGAATTTTACCTATTAACAGAGGAAGAAAGTGATGTAATACCCCTAGGGGTTTAAATAGGCTACATCAGCACCACCTAATTAACTTGACATTCAGGAGAGAAGGCAGTTGCACATGTCCAGAATCCTCCATTGTAAGTAACACTCATGACCTTTAATTAAATTGGACCTATTTTTGAACCATTAGTTGATATTAACTAGGTTTAAATTTCTGTTTTCAGTTGGATGTTTTTTTCCCACTGAATATTGTGTTGTTCATTTAGCTCATTTGGTGTCATCCTGTTGAATTTGTTCTAAAGTAAGTCCCTATGATCCAAATGGTATCTTTATGACTTAAACCTTGTAGACTCTAACAAATAGTATATACCAATCTTTCAGATTGGTCCACCCAACCTAATTTGATCCACTAAGACATACTTTGGATTATTGAACATTGGATGATACTCCATTTCTTGATTTGGAATGTGAGTATAGCTATATGTTCTAGTGAGAAATAAATCTATTTTTGCACATTAGTTATCTGTTTTTATACATTTTCTATAGAAATATCGACCATTAATATACCACACTGAAGGAATATTAGATCCTTAATGAGAGGACTGCCTCTAGCTATTGTTAAGTGAGCAACTAATCTGACTAATTATCAAATTAGACTATGAACTAACCCTAATTCAAATCACCTTATGAAGCTTTTATTTCCTTTTAGAAATACTTACATTAAAATTATACTGTACTACAGTGAAGGAACATTCTACTCGCAGTGGGGGATTTCCTCAAATTACCCTCACAGTAAGTAGCTATTAATTTATTTAGAGAAATAACAACTTCAATAAATATATATAATTAGGGCCCCTAGGGGCCATAAAGAAATTGGAGAGTATCCTCTTCTCTCAATGCCTAGTAAAGAATCTGGAGATTTTCTTCCTTCTTCAATGTTTCATAAAATATTTGTTATGAAAACTGTGAATTATTCCAGTCCCCCCTTTTTTTGGTTAGTAATGGATGATATATATAAACCTGTAAGAAAATATGTGATACCAATTGATGTTATGTTTGCTTTTTTGTTCTTTCCTCTTTTTCCTCCATTGACAACAACAGCCACGACTTGTACCGCTGATGAAGTCCGTAGTGGACGAAATGCGTTGGGTTTTATGAAAAATATCCCATTATGAAGTACTGTTTTATGGATTTATTGTACAAGTGAACATTGTATTCATGAACTATTGTACATTTTAACTTTATTGTTTTATTAAATTAATTGTTTTTCGGGTCATGCTGGTATAGAATCTTATTCGAATAACGGTATTGCTGTGCACCCTCTGAATATTGTACATATATATATATATATATATATATACTGTATATATAAATATATATTCACTCTTTTAACTCTGGTTATATTTGCACTGTATAATATATATAAGCAGAAAAAGAAATGGAAGTTAGAACAACTTTCTTATAATTTTAGCCAATTGCAGTTGGAATAACACATCTAGAGAATAAAGTCTTATTTGTGAAATGACTTTTTCGGCTATATTTGTCTTGTTTTCCAGGAATGAATGGCAAAACAATATTATAAAGAAACCTTTGTTTTGCAAGTAAACAAACAGAAAAAATTGAGGCCTCTCAATTTCTAGGGCCCTCTGTAGCCAGACTCTGTAGTATTCATGTCCCTCAGAGGGCCTGAAAAGATACTAGTCTAATGTCTGGAACCAACCAACAGAGAGCAACAGCTACTTTGTAATATTTTTTTATTTTTTTGAGGGTAGGGTGGGATGGGCACTGTTGCTAGGTGGCAATCCTATTCCCTAGAACAAAGGAAGTTTGCAGGTCATAGATTCCTGCAAACTACTGTTTGTTCGTCGGGAGGATTGCCACCTAGCAACAGCTGGTGGGCAGACTACCACACATCTGTTGGTTGTTCTGAGAGACCTAATCTTTTCTTCATTATAAGTCTCCAATAATGTTATGCACATGACCACATTAATGACAAATGAGCCTTGTATATAATTATTTGTAAGGGAAGAGCTTCTGAGGTGCCTTCATTTTGGTAACTCCTCTCAAAAGTGACCTTTGAGTAGTGTCATATCCATTGAAGTTGAGGGTATATCAGTGTGTGAGGTAAATTTCCCTTCAAGCTAATTGGAGGGTAAAGGAGGTAAACCTCCTGATCACCAGTCTCCGTAGTATTTTGCCAATGCACATGCAGATGACCAGCTTGCAGCGTGCATGATAGCTTGACATGGCAAGACCATGAAGCAGCTTTAGAAACAGTGTCACCCAGTAAAGAGAGGCCTTTAAATTGAGAAATATCAATACCACACATTATCATGTAACAATATATCCTGTAAGTGTAGAGGGTTTAGCTGTACAGAAAGGTTTTGTAAACTTAGAAATAATTGCTGTATATTGTAACAAGTGGGGCAAGAGCAGGGTAAGTAGATAAACAGGAGACAATGTAATGGTTTGGTTCTTTATCATCTTTACTTTTTCTAATTCTACTAAGAATTCTACATAAGAGATGTTTTGGTATGACCCTTGAGAATAATTTGGAACACTTTTGGGGTTGAGGATGGTTTGAGAAAACTAATAGGATAAGCTCAACTCCTCTTATTTGCAAATGCTAAAGCTAAGAGGGAAGCCAGTGTCTTAGAAATAGACATAATAGATAATAAGGAAATCAAGGTAGTCAAAGAGAGGAAAGGGAATCTGCAAGTTATCTATGATCTCCTGCAAAATGTTCAAATCTGCCATGCAAAAGAACATTAAAAGATTTTCTCTTTTCTGTTATGTAGGACATAGCTGTCATATTGTCCAGAGCAGATCTAGAGCATTGTGTGTCTAGAGAGGTTAAAGAGATTCAACAGTTATTTACCAGCTCTTAGTTCTAAGGTACCTTTAGAAAGGCTATTTTCTTCCGTGACAATTCTCCTTGTATGGATCTTTGTTGGGAGAAGTTATCCTTTCCCAGATGAGACATATCTGATTTTATCGTTAAAATCAGTAGAGGGTCTAATGTGGGCCTGTTATTTGGAAATTGGCAGAGAATTCCAATTGGATATCTCCCATATGACATGGCAAGATAGGTATGCTTGACTAGCAGTGACAGGTTTTTAAGAAAACCTGAGGAGAGCTAGTGAATTCCTGTATAGGAGAGAAAACATGTAAGAGAGATCTACCTTTGTCCCGGTTAGTGCCGCTAAATCCCTGAGAGAAATTGTTGGCTTTGGCAAGAAAGTCAGAACCAATCTCTCTATTGCTCCCCATTTCTTTGGAGGAGGCAGGTTCCATTATTCAAAGCATGTACTGGAAAGAAGGGGTGTTTTATCATGATTCAACATTAGGGATCTTGCCTGTAGATGCCGCTGCTCTGTTAACTGTCCTATTATGGCAGTTTATGATAAAGGTCAATTCTATTATGAAAGATACTGTTAAGTCTCTGTGGTATATGATTTTAGCAAATTGTTTATGTATACCACTCTCTAGACTCCATATGGTTGGAGAAATGTGGTGACTACTATTGTTCCAATAGGTAAAATATAAGATGTGTTTGAGAAGCAAACAAAAACAAACAACCAAATGGAGATCAGGTGCTAATATGGGTCATTGTTCTAATGCAGCTGCTCTAAAAAACAGGATAAATTAGTCCTGTTATACCACACCAAAATCAATATATATACAAGGAGCAGCGCTATGGTATAAACAATGAGATATTGATGTATAGGAAAAAAGGTGGGTTTATTAAAACAGTTAATAAAACATGTTAAAATTGAAAGATATCCCCGACATGTGCTGTTATGTAGATGAGTGTCCACTCCTTTAGGAATTACTGGACTGTAAATAGAAAGAATGTCTATAGTGGGACAAATGGCATATCCACGGGTGTAGAGTTCACATACGCACCGCTAGAGTCAATGTCCCTTTAAGAATTTCCATATGAAGGAAGTGAAACTGAGTCCTGGGTCCTCAACAGATTGTGGAGCTTTGTGAGTAGATTGTACGTGGAAGGAAGTGCCAAGTTTGCAAGTCCGTTCACCAATGTTAGGTGTAAATAGCAGATTTTATAGTCCAGTTGGTCCGGGCACAAAGTAGGCAGCAAACAGTCAGTGATAGTACAGCAACACATAACGCGTTTCTCTGCAGATCCTGCAGCTTTTTCAAAGGTGATTGATCCTGTGATTAGGCAGGGTATTTATACCCATAGTAGCTCTTAATTGGTCCACACCTGTTAATCCAATCCATCTCAATCAATTAAATAACTAATAAAAACACATGTATCTATATGTGATTAAACCTAAAATGGGAACACAGCACAGACTCATAAATAGGAATCATGATTTTATATTTTAATAATGTTCTAAAAAAGATTCATTAATCCCTGAACCAGGAAATACTTCCTGGTTTAACCAGAGTTTTAAAAAACCCACCTTTTTTCCTATCCATCATTATCTCATTGTTTATACCCTAGGTCTGCTCCTTGTATATATATTGTTTTTGGTGTTTGAGAAGCAAAATAACATGACAGGACACTGGAATAAAAGCATTTTTCCAAAAAATTGTAACCTACTGTTGTATAGGATGTATGGAAATGGGAAGAAAAGCATTCTGGAGATCTGTTTTAATGCATAATCCATTCTGGTTTAGTAAAAAGAAAATGCCATGCAAACTCTACACTCGGAATGTTATGGGTTTTGAAAAGCTGTTTTGCACTCTTACACTTAATACTGCCCTGAATGACAAATGTTAATTTTTATTTTATGTATTTATTTATTTTTGATAGGGAAGTTATGACTGATCAGCTATGCAAAAATGGGTTTTCCCTCTCTAATTTGTTCTAGTCAGAGAACTGTTTGTAATATATCATTCAGACGGAACTGCATATCAAACAGTGTACTGTACTGTATATGCCTTTGATGAGAACACAAATTAATGGCAAGTTGACACCAACTTGTATTGTGTTTAACCATTTTGTCTGTGGTAAGCTCTCTTTACTAAAGTCTAGCTCTGGAAGCACAATGCACAAATGACTTCATACAGTGGGGTATAGTTACTTAGATTCGTATTTTTCAAAATTTGCTTGAAGATTAAACACGAATGACATCGGGAGTGATAATTTGCAACTTTTTTTTTGTATGCCTCATTTACTATGCTGTCGTATTTTTGTTATTCGTATTTTCCGATGTCGATGTTATTCGTATTTTTTAAGGTCCTAATGCGGCCGATTTTTGTTTTGCGGCCGTATTATTTGTTTTTTTTTACGGTTTCGTATTATTTTTTTCACGGCCAAGATTTTACTCCCTTCCCGGCCGTGTTTTTTTCTGACTTTCGTTTTCGTCACTTGTCCGTGATTGGTTGGGTTTGTAATGGAGGAGTGTCTGTGAAGCATAGTATAAATACGCCACAAACCGGACGGACCTCGTGAGTTTAGCTAGTGGAGAGGAGAGAGGTAGTGTTGTTTGCGGTAGGAGTCGTGGAAAGTTGGTTAGGTGAGTTTAAGTGATTGCTGAGTGGTGTATTTGGTCTGTAAGTCGTCTTGCGATTATTGCTGTGTTGTTGTTTTGAAGTGTGTCATATTTTTAGTAGTTGTTTTTTATTTCAGTCTATTGTTGTGTGTGTGTGTGTGTGTGTGTGTTTGGGTGTGTTTGGTGTGTGGTGTGTAGTGTTAGTGGAGGAGTGTGTTTTGTGTATTTTGTTATTCGTGTTATTTGTTGTTTGTGTCAATTATGTCTCAGTCAGAGGTCAGCAAGGTGGGGGAGGTGAGTGAAGTAGACGTGTTGAGTGAGGCTGAGGGTGTTAGTGAGGGAGGAGAGTAGTGAGTCGGAGGGTGAGGTTGCTGCTGCGGACTCTAGTGAGAGTGATGGTGCTGTGGCTCCGCAGCCACGCACCACTACGAAGACCGGGTGCAACATGAAGTTTTGTTATGCAGAAAATGTTGCACTGGTTGGTGAGTTACATAGAAACATAGAAACATAGAATTTGACGGCAGATAAGAACCGCTTGGCCCATCTAGTCTGCCCCTTTTTTATTTTATCCTTTAGGCAATCTCAACCCTTTTTTAACCTTAATTCTTTGTAAGGATATTCATATGCCTGTCCCAAGCATGTTTAAATTGCCCTACAGTCTTAGCCTCTACCACCTCTGATGGAAGGCTATTCCACTTATCCACTACCCTTTCTGTGAAGTAATTTTTCCTTAAATTTCCCCTGAACTTCCCCCCCTTCAGTCTCAATGTATGCCCTCGAGTTCTAATTTTTCTTTTCCTTTGAAGAATGTTTACCTCCTGAACTTTGTTAAGACCCTTGATATATTTGAAAATTTCTATCATGTCCCCCCTTTCCCTTCTCTCCTCCAAACTATATATGTTAAGAAAGATCTTTTAGCCTTTCCGGGTAATTTTTGTGATGTAGGCCATGCACCATTTTAGTTGCCCTTCTTTGTACACTCTCTAATGTATTTATATCCTTCTGGAGATAGGGTCTCCAGAACTGGACACAGTATTCCAGATGGGGCCGTACCAATGACCTATACAGTGGAATTATCACTTCTTTTTTCCTGCTACTGATTCCTCTCCCTATGCAACCAAGCATCTGACTTGCCTTTCTCATTGCTTTGTTGCATTGCTTTCCTGCCTTCAAGTCACTTGAAATAATGACTCCTAAATCTCTTTCCTCCTCAGTAGTTTCCATTATAGTACCCTTGATACTGTACTTAGCCTTTGGGTTTTTGAGACCCAAGTGCATGATTTTGCATTTTTTAGCATTAAACTGTAGTTGCCACGTTCTTGACCATTTCTCTAGCCTACCTAGGTCATTAATAATTTGTTTAACCCCTCCCGGTGTGTCTACCCTGTTGCATATCTTTGTATCATCTGCAAAAAGGCATTTCTTTCCTTCAATACCATCTGCAATGTCACCAACAAAGATATTAAAGAGAACTGGACCAAATACAGATCCCTGGGGTACTCCACTGGTAACATTTCCCTCCATAGATTGCACTCCATTAACTACGACTGTCTGTTTCCTATCCTGCAACCAGGTTCTTATCCATTTAACTGATTTATAATCCACCCCCAGGCTTTCAAGTTTATTTAGCAGTCTGCGATGTGGGACAGTGTCAAATGCCTTACTAAAGTCTAGATATGCTACATCTACAGCTCCCCCTTGATCTATTATTTTCATCACAGAGTCAAAAAAGTCAATAAGATTTGTTTGGCATGATATCCCACCAGTAAATCCATGCTGTTTCGGATCCTGTAAGTTGTTTGATTTAAGATATTCCACTACTCTTTCTTTTAATAGTTTTTCCATTACTTTCCCTGCTACTGATGTAAGGCTTACTGGTCTGTAGTTACTTGCTTCTTCCTTGCTTCCACTTTTGTGCAGTGGAACTACATTTGCTCTTTTCCAGTCCTCTGGAATAGCACCTGTATTTAGTGACTGGTTAAATAATTCTGTTAAAGGTGTAACCAGCACATCTTTTAGCTCTTTGAGTATCCTTGGGTGTATCCCATCTGGTCCCATTGATTTATCCACTTTTAGTTTTGAAAGTTCGGTTAGGACCTTCTCCTCTGTAAATGTATTTTCATCTACCTTATTTTTATGAATGTCCTTGCAACTTAACTGTGGCCCCATCCCTTCTTCTGTAGTAAATACTGAGCAAAAATAATTTTTTAGGTGATCTGCTATTGCCTTGTCTCCCTCCACCAAATACTCACTCTCTGTCTTAAGTCTTATTATTCCTCCATTTGATTTTCTCCTTTCACTTATATACTTAAAAAAAGTTTTGCCCCCTTTATCTACTGACTGGGCCATTTTCTCCTCAGCTTCTGCCTTTGCACGTCTGATCACTTTCTTAGCATCCTTCCGTCTGTCCAGATACACCTCTTTGTCGTTATTATTTTGAGTCTGTTTGTATTTCCTAAAAGCCATCTTTTTTGCTTTCACACTAGTTGATACTTCTTTTGTAAACCACACTGGCTTCCTTTTCCTGGTGCTTTTCCTAACCATTTTGATACAAAGGTCTGTTGCACTTAGTATTGCACTTTTCAGTTTTTTCCACCTCTCCTGCACTCCTTCCAAATTCCTCCAGTCTGCCAATGAATCACTTAAACATCTCCCCATTTTTGCAAAGTCAGCATTTCTAAAAACCAACACCTTTGTTTTTGTGTGACAGGAGTTCTTCCAAATCCTGCCCCTGGCCTGGTGGTCTATAGATCACCCCAATGCGAATAATGTCCTTCATCCCAGTTTCTATAGTGACCCAAAGGGCCTCAGTTTTGGCTTCAATATTTTGTATTAAAGTAGCATTTATGCTTTTTTTCACATACATTGCTACCCCTCCTCCTATTCTTCCTATTCTATCCTTCCTAAATAAATTGTATCCTGGTATAGCTAAGTCCCAGTCATGATTCTCATTGCACCAAGACTCTGTAATTGCCACAAAATCCAGATTATCCCTTGTCATTATCGCAATTAGCTCTGGAATTTTGTCTCCTAAACTCCTAGCATTTGCAGACATAGCTTTAAGAATTTTGTCTGTGCATTTGTTATTAGTAGCCATGTCCAGAGCGTACAAAATAAACGACAAGTTTAAAGTTGAAATTACCTGTTTGGGGATGTTGCTCAGTATTTGTTTTCTTTTACTAATCAGTAATCATACTCTGTCCTTTACACCATGACTACACCTTACTAAATATAAAGATATAGTACACCTGACCACAATGGGTAAATGTTCAAAGGAGGTAAACACCAGTCAGTATGCAATAATAAACTGTTTCACCGAGCAACTTCCCCACACATGCAATGACATTTACAAGAAATCATTGATGCGCCATCATCGGCAGCTCTTTGGCGCTGAGGCCTCCAAAGTCACTTCTCGCAGAAAGAGTGCTATTTGGGCTAAAGTTGTAGCTGCAGTGAATAGCGAGGGAGTTGTTCGCAGGACAGAGGACACGTCGTAAACGGTTTTATGACATAAAGCGCCATGTCAAGGCCAAGATGGCCAAGGAGGCCAAGTCTGCCCGTCAAACCGGTGGTGGGCATCCGTATATCGCAACTTATGCGGAGTGGGAGGAGCCAGTGTGGAGCTTAATTCCTCGCTAAGTGGTTGGTGCCACTTATGTGCATGATTCAGATCAGCCCAGGCAGGATGGTGAGTGGTTTTTATGGTTTTTTTTTGTGTACAATTGTTTTGTTGTTAAAACTTTGGAGTCCTGCTATGTGTTATATTTGGACTATGCTATTTTAGTGTGTATTAGTGTGTGTAATTGTGTCTATCATTATTGTTTGTGTAAAATCTCCTGGGTGTTACTATTGTGTGTTAGCAATTAGTTAAGGTCCTTAATAATGTACCTGGTGAAAGGTACCTTATTTAGAATTGATTGTATTGGTTATTGGTGGGACACACCATTTATCTGCAAAGGTGTAAGTGTGGTGTCTTCATGATTGTTATGCACACCAGTGCCTGCAGGAAAGTACTGGTGTCAGAACTGTTATGCACTCCAGTGTCTGCAGGAATGTACTGGTGTTTGAACTGTTATGCAAAACAGATGGACTCACAGACAAACTGGGGGATATGACATAATGTACACAGAAGGTGATAGGGTAACAAAATACACACAAAGTGAACAGAGAAGCCCAGAGGCTAAGGAACTGGGTATCTCCCTTGTATTAGAACTGCTCAGATGGAAAAGCAAGATGTTGTGTTTTAATACGTAGAGAACCCGAAATGCTGTTGCTAAGGGCAACAGCAAAACCCTAAAGGGTTACCAACGGGTGTGGCAGTAAACTCCTTGGTCAGAGATGGAATGATAGACACAAGGAGAATCTCCACAATCCTAATTCTCACTTGCAGTGCACAGGTTTTAGCTTACTGCCACTAAACTGACCCCTGACACCAAGCACAGTGAGACAGGATTAGACAGGCAAGTCTTAGAATACAGCCGCAAACTTGCTAAGTTCACAGAGTAGTAACAGAACCCCAGCAAGCTAAACGACTGACTCCAGTCTTACTGCTAGGTCTGGATTGGCAGAGTGTAATACCAAATCCCCAGGCCTATTTGCAGTAAGCAACAAACAAATACAAAGCTACACAGTACTGGCTAACTTTCATGAACTGACTAACCAACAAAGATTCAGCAGCATCTGCTTACCCTGAAAAGAGGCCTTATAAAGCAGGTGCTGTCCACGCCCCACTCAGACCTCACAGACTGTGAGCACAAAAACCAGCACCGGATCCCCTGCCGTGCACAGAGCCTATAACCACTGCACAGCAAAAGACCCGAACCGGAGTATCAGCTGCGCTCAGGTTACACCACTAGCACTTGTCTCCCGGTTGCCATGACGACGTGGCAGCACAGGGCAGGAGACCCTAACAGTACCCCCCCTCTGACGAGGGGTCAAAGAACCCCTACCACCGGGTTTATCGGGGAACTGCGAGAAGAAAGAGCGTATCAGTCTGGGGGCATGAAGATCACAACTGCGCACCCACGACCGCTCCTCCGGGCCATACCCCTTCCAGTGCACCAAAAATGACAGCCGACCCCGAACCACCTTGGAGTCAAGAATCCTTTCAACAACAAACTCCCTCTGGCCACGTATCAGAAGAGGGGAAGGTCTTCCACTGGAAGAAGGATTACTAATCGCCCGTTTTAAAAGGGAACAATGAAATGTTTTATTGATACCCAAAGAACGGGGCAGATCTAACTGAAATGCCACCGGATTGATAACCCTGGTGATCTTATAAGGGCCGATGAACCGGGGCCCTAACTTATGAGATGGCTGTCTCAACTTCAAATTCTTGGTAGACAACCAGACGAAGTCTCCTAATTTGAAGCTGCAGGGTCTTTTCCGCTTATCAAAAACCCTTTTGGTCACTAATGACACAGACACAAGGGCTTTCTTCACTTTCCGCCAAATACCTCTAAGGACCGAAACCACAGAGGAACCACCAGGCGTGGAGTCCAGGGGGTCAAAAGAATTGGCCTTAGGATGATGCCCATACACACAAAGGAAGGGAGAGATCCCTGTAGCAGAGTGAGCCGCGTTGTTATAGGCAAACTCCGCCATGGACAGATGAGCAACCCAGTCAGTCTGACACTTGGAGACATAACACCTGAGGAACTGCTCCAAGGACTGGTTCACCCTTTCAGTCTGCCCATTAGACTGCGGATGGTAGCCTGACGACAAGCTGACAGAAATCTGGAGATCGGAACAAAATGCCCTCCAGAATTTGGCCACAAACTGGGATCCGCGGTCAGAGACCACATCAAGTGGCAACCCGTGGAGACGCACAACATGCAGCATAAATAATTCAGACAGGCGTCTGGCTGATGGCAGCCCAACCAGTGGAACGAAGTGCGCCATCTTCGAAAACCTGTCAACGACAACCCAGATGGCTGTCATCCCCGAGGATTTGGGCAAGTCCACCACAAAATCCATTGAAATGTGGGTCCATGGCTTAGATGGGATAGAGAGTGGATGTAATGGGCCAACAGGAACCCCTCTAGGAGTCTTATTTCGGGCACAGATGTCACATGCCCGAACCCACTGATCCACATCCTTAGCCACCGAGGGCCACCACACCGCCCTAGATAGCAACTCCCGAGTTCTGGCAATACCCGGGTGACCTGCCGACTTCTTGGCATGGAATTCCAGGAACACTCGCTGTCTTAACCTAGGAGGCACAAACAAAAGACCTACCGGAAGGTCTGGAGGAGCCTGCTCCTGTGCTCTAAGGACTAATGATAAGAGGTCCTGGGTAATGCCCACTTTAATACATGATGGGGAAACAATGGGCAACGGCTCCTCGGTGGTCTCCTGGATTGGAGCAAAACTCCGCGAGAGCGCATCAGCCTTGATGTTTTTTGACCCAGGGCGATATGTTATCAAAAAATTAAAGCGAGCAAAAAACAAAGCCCATCGTGCCTGCCTGGCATTGAGACGCTTCGCTGACTCTAAATATGCCAGATTCTTATGGTCAGTGAGAATTGAGACCACAAACTTAGCCCCCTCAAGCCAGTGTCTCCACTCCTCGAGTGCATCCTTAATAGCCAACAATTCCCGGTTACCCACGTCATAATTCATCTCGGCAGGCGAAAATTTACGGGAAAAGTAAGCACAGGGATGAAGGCGATTATCAGACACTCCCATCTGAGAAAGCACTGCCCCAATACCCATCTCAGAGGCATCCACCTCCACCACAAAAGGACGCTCTGGATCTGGGTGTCGCAGCACCTTGGCCGAAACAAATGCCCTTTTGAGACGGGCAAAAGCCGCTTTAGCCTCACAAGACCAGTGAGCAACATCCGCCCCTTTCTTAGTGAGTGCCACCAAGGGCGCCACTATAGACGAAAATCCAGCGATAAATCGTCTATAAAAATTCGCAAAGCCCAGGAAACGCTGAAGCGCCTTTAAACTAGTGGGCTGCACCCAATCCAGGACTGCCTGTACCTTGGAACCCTCCATTTGGAAACCTTCTGGGGAGATAATATATCCTAGAAATGCGATTTGCTGAACTTCAAATTCGCACTTCTCCAGCTTCGCCCCAAGCCGGTGGTCTCTGAGTTTCTGGAGGACTAAGTGTACATGCTTCCGATGTTCCTCCAGGGAATGGGAGAAGATTAGGATGTCATCTAAGTATACAACTAAGAATCTATCCAAATATTCCCTGAGCACATCATTCATGAAATCCTGGAAGACTGCCGGGGCATTACAGAGCCCAAAAGGCATCACCAAATATTCATAATGCCCTGAGTGGGTATTAAAGGCAGTCTTCCATTCATCCCCCTCTCTTATTCGGATTAGATTGTACGCACCGCGTAGGTCAATCTTAGAAAAAATGGTGGCAGTACGAAGCTGGTCAAACAAGACCGAAATGAGAGGCAGTGGGTATGAGTTTTTAATCGTGATACGGTTCAATTCCCTGAAGTCGATGCAGGGTCGCAACGAACCGTCCTTTTTACCCACGAAGAAGAACCCCGACCCAACTGGAGACTGTGAAGGTCTGATAAATCCCTTAGCCAAGTTCTCCTGAATGTACTCTGCCATAGCCTGAGTCTCAGGACGTGACAGGGAGTACAACCTGCTCTTGGGAAGCTTAGCATTTGGCAACAAATCAATGGCACAGTCATAGGGGCGATGGGGAGGTAGTACCTCTGCAACTTTTTTGGAGAACACGTCCGCAAAATCTACATAACACCCTGGCAATCCTGGCAAACTTAGCTGCGAGAGCCTGACTGGAAGGCTCAAGCAACTCCTGAAACAATCAGTACCCCAATTAAGAATCTCCCCAGAGACCCAGTCAAATTGAGGATTGTGGGCCCTTAACCAGGGTAACCCCAACACCAATGGGGCAAAAGTACAGACAGTCACATAAAAGGACAATTTTTCAGAGTGTGTGGCTCCAATAAACAAAGAAATCTGGCTAGTGCAAGAGGTAATTTTACCTTGGGATAATGGTTCCCCGTTTAACCCACAAATCTCAATTTCTGATGCCAAGGGTACTAAGGGAACAGAGTGTTTCAGGGCGAATTGGCGGTCCATAAAAACCCCGTCGGCCCCACTGTCCACAAAGGCCTCAGTCTTGACAGTTTGACCGAGGATCTTCAAGGTCACCGGAATGATAAAAGTCTTCTTGGGAAATTCTGACTTCTGGCCTGACAGGATATTTCCCATCACCCTCAGGCCCTGAAGTTTTCCGGCTTTTCTGGGCATGATACTACCACATGACCTTTATTCCCACAGTACAAACACAACCCCTGCTGTCTCCTCCGCGTCTTCTCACGCGAGGAGAGGCGGGTAGCCCCAATCTGCATAGGCTCCTCAGAAAATTCCTCAGAGTCTGAGGTTCCCTTGGGAAGGAAGGAAATCTCAGTCTCCCTTTCAAGCCTACGCTCTCTCAGCCGTCTATCCACCCGGATGGATAACTGCATGAGCTGATCCAAGCTATCAGGCAAGGGATATTGTACCAGTTGGTCCTTTATCTGGTTAGAAAGACCTCTTCGGTACTGGTGTCTCAGGGCTGGGTCATTCCACTGGGTATCATGGGCCAACCTCCGAAACTCCGTACAGTAAACCTCAACTGGCCTTCGCCCTTGCTTAAGGATCGAAATCTGAGCCTCGGCTGAGGCCGTCTTGTCAGGGTCATCATACAACATGCCCAGTGCCGTAAAAAAAGCATCAACACTTTTAAGCGACGGACAGTCAGGCTGCAACCCATATGCCCAGACCTGTGGGTCTCCTTGTAGCAAGGAAATCACTATGCCCACCCGCTGAATCTCCGACCCAGAAGACTGAGGCCTAAGCCGGAAGTATAGCTTGCAGCTCTCCTTGAAACAAAAGAACTGCGAGCGATCTCCAGAAAAACGATCCGGGAGATTTACTTTCGGCTCCTTAACCCCTGCAGGTGCTGCTGCTGCGGGAGCTCCGCCAGCAGCCTGGGAGGTGTGCATTTTAATGGACAAATCATTAAATTGTCGAGTCAGGACCTGCACCTGATCGACCACCTGTTGCAACGTATTTTGAGGGGTATGCTCCATATTCCCACAAAATTTCAACAGGAGTATTAGGCTGCTGAATATGTTATGCACACCAGTGCCTGCAGGAAAGTACTGGTGTCAGAACTGTTATGCACTCCAGTGTCTGCAGGAATGTACTGGTGTTTGAACTGTTATGCAAAACAGATGGACTCACAGACAAACTGGGGAATATGACATAATGTACACAGAAGGTGATAGGGTAACAAAATACACACAAAGTGAACAGAGAAGCCCAGAGGCTAAGGAACTGGGTATCTCCCTTGTATTAGGACTGCTCAGATGGAAAAGCAAGATGTTGTGTTTTAATATGTAGAGAACCCGAAATGCTGTTGCTAAGGGCAACAGCAAAACCCTAAAGGGTTACCAACGGGTGTGGCAGTAAACTCCTTGGTCAGAGATGGAATGATAGACACAAGGAGAATCTCCACAATCCTAATTCTCACTTGCAGTGCACAGGTTTTAGCTTACTGCCACTAAACTGACCCCTGACACCTAGCACAGTGAGACAGGATTAGACAGGCAAGTCTTAGAATACAGCCGCAAACTTGCTAAGTTCACAGAGTAGTAACAGAACCCCAGCAAGCTAAACGACTGACTCCAGTCTTACTGCTAGGTCTGGATTGGCAGAGTGTAATACCAAATCCCCAGGCCTATTTGCAGTAAGCAACAAACAAATACAAAGCTACACAGTACTGGCTAACTTTCATGAACTGACTAACCAACAAAGATTCAGCAGCATCTGCTTACCCTGAAAAGAGGCCTTATAAAGCAGGTGCTGTCCACGCCCCACTCAGACCTCACAGACTGTGAGCACAAAAACCAGCACCGGATCCCCTGCCGTGCACAGAGCCTATAACCACTGCACAGCAAAAGACCCGAACCGGAGTATCAGCTGCGCTCAGGTTACACCACTAGCACTTGTCTCCCGGTTGCCATGACGACGTGGCAGCACAGGGCAGGAGACCCTAACAATGATTTATTTGTTAAGGACACATGTTCGCATGATGTTTAGTGAATTTTAAAACAAAGACGCTTTTCTAGGTGGTGTTTTGTGGTTTCACAAATACTTTTTTTTATTCCCAAGTTTTTTTAAAAATGTAATGTATGCATTTGGTATATAGTTTGTTTTTCAGTCAAAATTGTATGTGTTCTGATTTGTGTTTGTAACATTAATTTGTTTAATTTTGTATGGTATGCACGTGTCGCCATGTGTGTTGCCTAGTTGTTGCCACATTGCAATGAAGTTGCATTACTCTTTTGTGTTTTAGTTTTGAGGATTTGTTTTATAACGTATGGTTATGTATGTGTAACTAATTTTTGAGAAATGCTGTTTGTTGTTATTGTTGTTTGCAAATGCATTTGTGTGTACAAATCATATGTTTCTTTGTATTACAGTGGCTCGGAAACGCTCACGCCAAACCACTCCTTCAAATGTTGAACATGGTGCTGATGTTGCAGAAGGTAAATGTGAAACACATTAACACTTAAGGAGGAGTTAAAATCATTGACAAATTTAGACAAGTACATTTGTTTCACATAGGTCCATCCCGCTATCATCCGACTGCGCAAATGCGCACAGGCCACGGATCCACAACGCGTCAACATGTGGCATAGAAAAGACCACGACAGGATCTGCCCAGAGCACAATCTGCCTCTCCACCAACGCGACGCGTCAGTACGGTCGCATCAAGGCCAGCGTCCGATTTGCTTGCGCCCTCCCCACCACTTCAACTGCAGTCCACTCAAATTCCAGGTGAGTCCAAAAATATACACAAAAAAAAAACCCATTACAAATATTTTTTATACATACAAACACACACATTAATCTAATTAGATTAGCCTTTACACTGATTTAAGAAAAATGCTTTTGACATGTCCAACCCTTTATTAATTACAAATAAAGTTTAGGATTATTCTGTCCGTACATTTGAAGCAAACACTAGCATATTGGGGGTAATTCCAAGTTGATCGCAGCAGGAATTTTGTTAGCAGTTGGGCAAAACCATGGCCCTCATTCCGAGTTGTTCGCTCGCAAGCTGCTTTTAGCAGCTTTGCACATGCTAAGCTGCCGCCTACTGGGAGTGAATCTTAGCTTATTAAAATTGCGAACGAAAGATTAGCAAAATTGCGAATAGACACTTCTTAGCAGTTTCTGAGTAGCTCCACACTTACTCGGCATCTGCGATCAGTTCAGTCAGTTTCGTTCCTGGTTTGACGTCACAAACACTCCCAGCGTTCGGCCAGACACTCCTCCGTTTCTCCAGCCACTCCCGTGTTTTTCCCAGAAACGGTAGCGTTTTTTCGCACACACCCATAAAATGGCCAGTTTCCGCCCAGAAACACCCACTTCCTGTCAATCACATTACGATCACCAGAACGAAGAAAAAACCTTGTAATGCCGTGAGTAAAATACCTAACTGCATAGCAAATTTACTTGGCGCAGTCGCACTGCGGACATTGCGCATGTGCATTAGCGACTAATCGTTCCGTTGCGAGAAAAATATAACGAGCGAACAACTCGGAATGGCCCCCCATGTGCACTGCAGGGGAGGCAGATTTAACATGTGCAGAGAGAGTTAGATTTGGGTGTGGTGTGTTCAATATGCAATCTAATTTGCAGTGTAAAAATAAAGCAGCCAGTATTTACCATGCACAGAAACAAAATAACCCACCCAAATCTAACTCTTTCTGCACATGTTATATCCAGGGCCGGTGCAAGGACTCTCTGCACCCTAGGCAAATCTTCAGCCTAGCGCCCCCTTACCTGCAAACTCCCCCACCTCCACCACAACCTCCCGGAGGAGAGATGCAGGTGGCCACTAGGTGGACTGGGGTGAATGGCATCATTATACATATCTACAGAGAAAAGGGACAGCACTCAAGGACTTCCATAGTGATAAAATATATTGTAAACAAGTCCCAAAAATTTAGTGACTTTATTCACAATATACTTTCACTTTATAAGTCCTTGAGTGCTATTTATTCTTTATATACTGTATAATACTGTAGGTATTTAATTAGGGCTGGGTACGGGATACCGCTGGTCAGAATACCGACAGCAGCCTCCCAACCACCATAATACCGACATTTTGAATGAAATCAATTAACCTTACCCTAACCCTGCACATCATACTAACGTTCAGGATGCCAGCAGTGTCCCTTTAATTACAGTATATGGGCATATACATAAATATATACGCACATACATATATTTGTATGCTCCTTATTGTGTTCCAACCTCCCCATCTGTAATTTCATTACTAACCCGCATACAGACACATCCTTCAGTTTTTTGTTAGATAAATTCAGTGGTGCCCCCCAGTGACTGGCACCCCTAGGCAGCCGCCTAAAGCTGCCTAATGGTAGAGCTGGCCCTGGTTATATCTGCCTTCCCTGCAGTGCGCATGGTTTTGCCCAACTGCTAACAAAATTCCTGCTGCGATCAACTTAGAATTACCCCCATTGTGCAGAAGTATACTACCAAATGTGAATTTAACGTATGCACATTGAACAGGGCCGTTTCTAGCCAATTTGGCTCCAAGTGCGAGATTTAAAAATGCGCCCCCCCCATTCACATAAAAAAAAATGCGACCCCCCATAGATATAAAGAGTAAAAGCATGCGCGCGCCGAAGGCGCGTGCGCTCCCGGCAAGAGGGCGTGGCCTCGTTAAAATGGGCATGGTTTTGTTAAGATGGGCGTGGCCTCATCTGATCTCATCATCACGGCCACCACAGGATAAAAAAAAAAAGTCCTCATTTTACACATTACAGCAGGCACGTGACCCCATTTTGCACAGCACGGCAGGCAAGTGTCCCCATTTTACACAGCACGGTAGGCAAGTGTCCCCATTTTACACATTGCGGCAGGAAAGTGTCCCCATTTTACACATTGCGGCAGGTACGTGCCTCCATTTTACACAGTACGGCAGGCAAGTGTCCCCATTTTACACATTGTGACAGGCACGTGCCCTGATTTTACACAGTACGGCAGGCACGTGCCCCCATTTTACACAGTACGGCAGGCACGTGTCCCCATTTTACACAGTACGGCAGGCAGGTGTCCCCATTTTACACAGTACGGAAGGCAAGTGTCCCCATTTTACACAGTACGGCAGACACGCGTCCCCATTTTACACAGTACGGCAGGCAAGTGTTCCCATTTTACACAGTACGGCAGGCAAGTATCCCCATTTTACACAGTACGGCAGACACGCGTGCCCATTTTACACATTACGCAGGCAGGTGTCCCCATTTTACACAGTACGCAGACAGGTGTCCCCATTTTACACAGTACGCAGGCAGGTGTCCCCATTTTACACATTATGGCAGGCAAGTGTACCCATTTAGCATATTATGGCAGGCAAGTGTCCCCTTTGTATACATGATGGCAGGTGGCAGAGGGGGGGTAGAGAGAGAGGGAGAGGCTGACTTACAGTTGAAGCGGTTCTTCCCGCTCTTCCCCGCCTCTCCCTCCTCTTCGCAGCGCCGCCGGCTTGGCTCCCCCTCCTCCGTCCTCCCGAGTACCCAGCTCGGGGGGAGGAGTTTCGTGGAATGACGCGATTGCGTCGTGACGTCACAACGCACCGCGTCATTTCACGAAACTCCGCCCCCCGAGGTTGGTACTCGGGAGGACGGAGGAGGAGGTAATGGATTTTAAAGTGTTCAAGAAGTGCCGCGGCGGGCGCCCCGTGCGGTTGCACGGCTCGCCCGCCGCAAGAAACTGCACTGACACTGAATAATATTGGGACCTTGAGTAAATATTTAAATATTAAATTTAAAAATTTAGTTTAGTATAGCCATCACAGATGTACTGTAACATACTAATCAAGTTATTTAGTCAGAATCACACTAAACCAGGGTTTGAAATTGCAAATGTCACTTGACATTATGTTTAGGCTTAAGGTTGTGAAGCTTAATATATTGAGACAAAATAACAACAATAGCAGGCCGTAATGCAGTGGTATCCAAACTTTATGTAATCACGGTGCCCTATATCTAAATTTAAACATGGCACCCCTAGCAAAACAAAAACTTATTGTTACATTTTGGAAGAAAACTTAAAATAAGTAGATTGTGTTTATATGACATCCTTAGCCTCAATTGTGTGTTGTGTGAAAATATTTACTTCTGTTTGTCCCCATATTTTATGACTGACAGCTACTAGCACTAGTTTAGCTTATTGAGCAAAAAAAAAAAAAAAAGATTTGGTCGTGGACCACCAACCCAAGCCACACCTGCAAGTGTCTCGAGACACCACAGGGAACCACGGATCACAGTTTGAGAAACACTGGCATAATGGGTAGCCAAAATTTCTGCTTATGTAGGTATGGACTTGCAAAAAAATTATATTTCACTTGTTGGTGTTATTTAAAAACATATGTACAAAAGATAATTAATACAAAACCAAAAAAACTAAAATATGATTCCATTCATACACACACAGATCAAGGCAACATGACCCCCACACACCAGTCAGATGTAATGGAGGAAATTTATGTCCTTAACCTGCAGCCGGTAGACCCGACAACACCAAGCACGCCACCTATGGCTGGTCCTCCGCCTCCAACTACTCCACCACCATAACTGAGCACAGCCACACCACCGCCACAAAACACATTCCAGACATTTTGTGACAGCTGGCCAACCCAGCAACCACAACATATGGAGTGTCTTCGCAGACAGACCCAGCTGCTGTCAAGTCTTCCACATTATCTCCCCAGATTAAGTCGCACTTTGTGTAGACAAAATTCTCAACTCAGCAGAATTGCCACATGCATGGAACAAATGCGGGCTGATACCAGCAACATGATGCTCACCATGGCCAGGATTATGGACGACCAAATGAGGCAACATCAGAACTACCTCAATCTCATTGATTCAAACAATCGACTATGTGAAAGTCTAGCCAGAATAATAGAAAATAACACGGCATCAAACATCCAACTGAATGCTACATTAAGCAACCTCAGGCACAATATTGCCAACCTACACAACCAACAACCCAGCACAAGCTCTGAAACCACAACACCGTTAACTACGCCTATTTCATCCCCAGTTAGAAGATCAAGAAGAAGAGCTAATGTCCCTGGCCCCGACTCTGCCAGATCTAAGGGCTACACCAAAAAATAATTTAAAGCAGCAACAGGTGTTGGGTTGTTAGGGGGGTAAAGTTTATCTGTGTTTCTATTTTAGATTTTTTAATATTTTCAATCCAAAAAATAAACACATTTGTTTCCACAATAAACACCGGATTTGTGGCCAAAATTAATATAGTTATAATGAGTTAAGACATATTATGTTATTATTGATGAAATGTGTAACACATACATTTTAAAAAATGAACACATAAATTTAATGCAACACCGGGCAACATCCATTTGTGTGTGTGGGATTGTAATCATGTAGTTAGGTACTGTTTTATGTTTCAACTAATGTAGGCTGAACTTAGGTTTTACATGAAACACATCTAAACACGCTTCTCAAAAGCAGGTCTATTTGAAAAACGTATTTTTTTATGAATCTCTAAATTTCACGGACGAAATGGTCCTTTCATGGTGGTAATTATAAATATGATTTTTTTTATAAATGACCGAGTTCTATTTTTAAACAGCCGTGTTTGACCAATGGTGTATTAATTCGTATTTTTTTACACAGCCCACCAAAAAAATACGTATGCCCTCATCACTGCCGAGATTTGAGTTCAGTAAATTCCCGAGATGACACTTTGAAGAAAAAACACCAACTCGGCCAAAAATCGGGACTTTAGTAAATATACCCCAGTATGTTTACCTTGAGCTCTAGGCTTCAGCATCACAAAGGACCTGTGAACCATATAACAAGACATTACTCCTGACAAAAACTCTGGTCCAACCAGGTCTACATGTGAGAGACTAGAATAGTCCAGTTACTTTGGTTCTAGTTTTGATAAGCTTGCTCTGGCGAGCGATGATACCATTCTAAAGTTTGTAAAATAGTTAACTGTTTGTCCCACAATGCAGTAGCCCTGCTGATAACTTTTAGAAGGGAGCAAGAAAATGTGTATCCAGGGAGCATACAGATTATCCTTCCTTTCTGCCTAGAGTTTTATTTGAGAAATCAGCAGTTCATCACACAATAATGCAGTAAGAGCAGCATCAAAAACTGTGAGAAGAGAATTGGCATATCAAGCAGGCCTATGTAATCCTCAGCACCATATAATATTATTTTATAAGTGTAGACCTGAATGACTGTTTAGAATTTTCATGCACCTCAGATTGTGAATGCAAAACCCAGTGTGAGGATGGAGTATAAGTTTGGCAGAAGTGTCCTGGCAGCTAGAGCCACCCCTGCAACCTGGTATAAGGATTCCCATTCAGGAGTGAGGGGGTTATTAGGAAGGGAAAGTGTTAGTGACATTGGCCAGCAATCATATTATCTCTTATTCAGAGATGGGTTTCTAATGTTTTTGTCACCTACAGGCAATATCAGGGAACTTTGTGTATACGCCTCAGCTGACATCCCTGTGAGGATTTATTTATTTTAGTGGCAACATCAGTCTTGAACATGTGCCTACCTCAGAAAATGGTTTATTATGATCAGAGTCCATTTTTACCTCAGAGTCTGAGGGATTATTATTTCCTCACAACTACTGTACTACATGAGGAGAAGGATGATGATAACACAGTGAAAAACCTTTGTGTGTGTGTTATTTTTTAATATGCATGCCTGATACAGTCAGAGGTGAAATACACAGTATATCTGTGACAGAAACCAGCGCAGCATTATCTATAATCGGTCTCTGACAGAAAGCTCCTCAGTGCCCAATTTGACTTTAAAGACACAGCTGTCCCAATCCCTTCCTCAGACTCTACATCTACCACAGAGGAGGGACTTGAGGATTAAGCAATATGGGAAGGACCAGCATTGGTTTTGTCATGAGAGTACCCGTTAATCATATTTCGAGTCTCCACTTGCTGCCAGCTCCGGGCAGAGGTATTTTGCCAGCTACGGGCAGTATTGTTCTGTCAGCTCCAGACAGGATAGGATTGCAGGCTATGGGCAGTTTCAGGGAGTGATAAAATAGAGTGGCCTGAACAGGCATCCCTGTGAGAAATCCATATTATTTGTATTTAATTAGTTATATTTGCTAGCAACACACTTACCATAATATGGAGAAAGACCTGGATGATTAGCTCAGAGTTGTACCTCAGAATGTAAATTGGCCATCAGGTATTATTTCTGAAGGATCTCATTCCCTCTGATAAATACTGTTTCTCAGATGAGGGAGTAGTGGACATTGATATAACCTTTACCAAGGTTTTTATGTCCATCTTTGCAATATATGAGGAAATAACAGTGTGTCAGCCAGAGAGACTGAGACTGTTTCCTCATCCTTCAGAGCTGAAGAAAAATCTGATTCAGTGAGTGTTAGCCCCGCCCAGCTGCTAGTGTGCAAGTGACCTGTGCACAACCTAGCCTGCTGAGCAAGTGCAACTTCACTGTTAAGGTCCATACACACTTAACGATATAATGAGCGACGTCGCTCATTTTTCCCCTCCTTGAGCGACGTCGCTCATTTTATCGTTAAGTGTGTATGCCGCCAGCGACGACCGATGCGCGGCCCCGCGGGTCGGCAATGATCGTCGCTGTCGGTAGGGCATGCATGAAGGATGTGGACTGTCGTCCACGACCTTCATGCAGGGCTGGCGGGGGCGTGACGTCACTGAGCGATATGAGCGGTCATATCGCTCAGTGCGTACAGGCGGCCGCCGACCGGCCGGCCCGGGAGGGGGAAACGTTAGACGATGTCGCTCACAGAGCGACATCGTCTAATGTGTATGGGCCTTTAGTGTCCGCCAGGTTATTAATTAAAAAAAAATTCACTTCCCTGCCTTACAGCAGAAAATCAGGATGCTTACTACATAACCCACCAGCTGTTGCTAGGTGGCAATCCTCCCAATAAACAAATATAGCTTTTCTAGGTATATACCTTTGCTCATTCCCTTTCAACCTAGCTGAGACTGTGGCTGTTGTTAAGGCAGACACATTTGTATATTCAAAGGAGAAGGATCAAGAGTATCTAGATACACTAATAATAATGGGGGTCATTCCGAGTTGATCGCTAGCTGCCATTGTTCGCAGCACAGCGATTAGGCAAAAAATCGGCACTTCTGCGCATGCGTATGGTGCGCACTGCGCACGCGCGACACACTTTCACAAAAGCCGATGCAGTTTCACACAAGGTCTAGCGACGCTTTTCAGTCGCACTGCTGATCGTAGAGTGATTGACAGGAAGTGGGTGTTTCTGGGTGGTAACTGAGCGTTTTCGGGGAGTGTGTGTAAAAACGCAGGCGTTCCAGATAAAAAATGCAGGAGTGGCTGGGGAAATGGGGGAGTGGCTGGCCGAACGCAGGGCGTGTTTGTGACGTCAAAACAGGAACTAAACAGACTGAAGTGATCGCTAGCTAGGAGTAAGTCTCGAGCTACTCAGAAACTGCACAATCTTTTTTTGTAGCAATGCAGCGATCCTTTCGTTCGCACTTCTGCTAAGCTAAAATACACTCCCAGAGGGCGGTGGCTTAGCGTTTGCACTGCTGCTAAAAGCAGCTAGCAAGCGAACAACTCGGAATGAGGGCCAACATTTGATAAGATACCCTTAAAGCCAAAAACTGTTATGACAGTCATGCTATGAACACTGCTGTATAGAGCTCCTCTCAGAGTATTCCATCATATACCGCCATATTGAAACTACTAGCAAAGAATGTGATTATGGTTCATCAGCAACAGAAATGTTTCTGGAATCGTGTAACTCATACACATTTATTGCTTGAAAAATAATGAACTCTGGACACTGCTATACATGTATGCATGTTGTATGACCAGACCAGTCCAGTAAAAAAGCAATCAAGTTTAAAAGAGAGTCTGATGTATGCAACCTGTAGGCAAGACGTGCAGCAACATACACAATTGTGTCAATTGCAGCTGTCGCCATTCTCATGAATACCACAAATGTCCTACTTTCAGTAAATGCTGCAATGTTGTGGCAAATTAAATCATTTTCCAGGTTCAAGCCTAAAGCTGATGACAGACAACCTTACACTACATGTTCCAATATCCCAATGACAACAGAGTTCACAATGTAGGTGCGCCGCCTGAAAACACGTCTCCACTGCAAGAGCATTGACCTTAGGGCCAAAAATAGTGAAATATTTCCCACCATAATAGATAAGGAGACAAATAATGCCATCAAAAGAAAAATTGACACTGGCACCAAATGTAACATCATGTCACGTGGACTTCTTCAGCAAACAAACTCCAAAACACCTATTAACTGCTCTCATACTGTGAATCTAATTGCTTACAGAGGCCAGGTAATAAAAACCATGGGCATAGCCATGCTGCTATACATGAATTACAGGGATTACAGGGCACTTACTGAGACGTGTTAAGCTCAAAATGAAAAAGAACTGTTGGCTCCAATGTTTGGTTGTCAAACATTTCATAAGTTCATCTACTATATGGGTGTTTAGTGCTGGGTGAGATTGACACACTCAAAACTAAAGTGGAAAAACACACTACAGGCTGATCCATCTTTGATGTAATGTCCTTAAAACAAGTAAAAATGAGGCTCAGTAGTGTGTGTGACCTCCACGTGCCTGTATGACCTCCCTACAATGCCTGGGCATGCTCCTGATGAGGTGGCGGATGGTCTCCTGAGGGATATCCTCCCAGACCTGGACTAAAGCATCTGCCAACTCCTGGACAGTCTGTGGTGCAACATGGTGTTGGTGGATGGAGCGAGACATGATGTCCCAGATGTGCTCAATTGGATTCAGGTCTGGGGAACGGGCGGGCCAGTCCATAGCATCAATGCCTTCGTCTTGCAGGAACTGCTGACACACTCCAGCCACATGAGGTCTAGCATTGTCTTCATTAGGAGGAACCCAGGGACAACTGCACCAGCATATGGTCTCACAAGGGGTCTGAGGATCTCATCTCGGTGCCTAATGGCAGTCAGGCTACCTCTGGCGAGCACATGGAGGGCTGTGCGGCCCCCCAAAGAAATGCCACCCCACACCATTACTGACCCACTGCCAAACCGGTCATGCTGAAGGATGTTGCAGGCAGCAGAACATTCTCCTTGGCGTCTCCAGACTCTGTCACATCTGTCACATGTGCTCAGTGAGAACCTGCTTTCATCTGTGAAGAGCACAGGGCGCCAGTGGTGAATTTGCCAATCTTGGTGTTCTCTGGCAAATGCCAAACATCCTGCACGGTGTTGGGCTGTAAGCACAACCCCCACCTGTGGACGTCGGGCCCTCATACCACCCTCATGGAGTCTGTTTCTGATCGTTTGAGTAGACACATGCACATTTGTGGCTTGCTGGAGGTCATTTTGCAGGGCTCTGGCAGTGCTCCTCCTGTTCCTCCTTGCACAAAGGCAGAAGTAGCGGTCCTGCTGCTGGGTTGTTGCCCTCCTACGGCCTCCTCCACGTCTCCTGGTAGCGCCTCCATGCTCTGGACACTACGCTGACAGACACAGCAAACCTTCTTGCCACAGCTCGCATTGATGTGCAATCCTGGATGAGCTGCACTACCTGAGCCACTTGCGTGGGTTGTAGACTCCGTCTCATGCTACTACTAGAGTGAAAGCACCACCAGCTTTCAAAAGTGACCAAAACATCAGCCAGAAAGCATAGGAGCTGAGAAGTGGTCTGTGGTCACCACCTGCAGAACAACTCCTTTATTGGGGGTGTCTTGCTAATTGCCTATAATTCCCACCTGTTGTCTATTCCATTTGCACAACAGCATGTGAAATTGATTGTCAATCAGTGTTGCTTCCTAAGTGGACAGTTTGATTTCACAGAAGTGTGATTGACTTGGAGTTACATTGTATTGTTTAAGTGTTCCCTTTATTTTTTTGAGCAGTGTAATTACCACATTACTGGACAAACTGAAAATCCAGACCTCGAAATTTATAACCCTTTCTCCATTTTCAGGGATTTAGATAAACTCGAATTTAATGCTGGGATGCAAATAAACTGGTGAATACCACAGGATCAAGATTGGATATTATCCCATCCACGGAGTCTGGAGATTTATTTTGTGAAAATCTCGTGGGTTTCTTTTATTCCATTTTTTAATTGCATTTTTATTTACATATTTTGTGGCAGATGCCTTATTTTCATTTTTCACATCTTCCAGGTACACGCATGTGAGCATACCTGTGTGTCTTCTTTACTTTATTCATATTTTATTTTTAAATAAAGTGCCTCCTTAGATGTTTTAGCAGCCCCTCCTGAGCCCCCACAGCAGCCCCGTATGGGGCAAGTTGGGTTTGGTAAAGGGCTAAGCAGGTGTCGCACCATGGCCGCTGGGTCTCTGGGGGTGGGGGGGTCTCCTCCAATGGGCTCCTGCTCCCGGCATTCGGCTGGCATGTCTCAGGGCTAAGGGCGCTGCCATTGTGCCTGGTGTCCACATGGGCAGCATGTACCAAAGGCGCGGCCGGAACTCTCTTCCCCAATCAGAGGCAGGGTAGGCTATTTAAAAAGAGGCACTGGGCAGAGCTTCAGTGCCTGAGTATCGTCGCTGCATGGCTTCTCACAGGCTCACACTGCAGCTCACAGAAGTCCCAGTGCTTCCAGTATCCCAGCGTGTCTTTCAGCTAACAGACATCCCACTGCTTCCAGCATCTCAGTGTGACTCTCAACTCACAGACTTCCCAGTGCTTCCAGCATCTCAGTGTGACTCTCAGCTCACAGACGTACCAGTGCTTCCAGCATCTCAGTGTGACTCTCAGCTCACAGACGTACCAGTGCTTCCAGCATCTCAGTGTGACTCTCAGCTCACAGACGTACCAGTGCTTTTAGCATCTCAGTGTGACTCTCCGCTCACAGACGTCTCAGTGCTTCCAGCATCTCAGTGTGACTCTCCGCTCACAGACGTCTCAGTGCTTCCAGCATCTCAGTGTGACTCTCAGCTCACAGACGTACCAGTGCTTTCAGCATCTCAGTGTGACTCTCCGCTCACAGACGTCTCAGTGCTTCCAGCATCTCAGTGTGACTCTCCGCTCACAGACGTCTCAGTGCTTCCAGCATCTCAGTGTGACTCTCAACTCACAGACGTCCCTGTGCTTCCAGCATCTCAGTGTGACTCTCAGCTCACAGACGTACCAGTGCTTTCAGCATCTCAGTGTGACTCTCCACTCACAGACGTCTCAGTGCTTCCAGCATCTCAGTGTGACTCTCAGCTCACAGACGTCCCAGTGCTTCCAGAACCCCAATGTGTCTCTCAGCCCACAGAGTCCCAGTGCTTCCAGCATCACAGCATGTCTCTCAGCTCACCAAGCTCCAGTGCTATCATCATTCATTTCTTAATTCTGAGTTCTTCAACATCGATCACAAATCATCATTCATTTCTTCACTATGAGTTCTTCAACATCGTTTTCAAGTCATCGTTATTTTCTTCATACAGAGTTCTTCAACATCACCCCAAGCATTAACTATTTACAAATCTGCATGAGTAGGACCTACATCCGGCTGTCTCTATTACGACCCAGCTCCGGTTCTTCTTCCCGACCATCGGAAGAAACCCTGAGTCCTCAACTCCCTCATTCCAGATCCATGACAGAATACTCAGGCCCAATGGATTCAGGGGATCGGAACGCAGAAGCAAGCGCCATCCAGAGTTTGGCCTCTCATGTACAGTAAGAAAAAACAATTTGTGTTCCCTAATGCACACTGAGTAAAAAATAATACTACATAATAATCAGATAATACGGAGATCTTAGTTGCGTATATCTGCAGATATAGGGTTAAGCCCCCAGGCCATTAGGCAAGGCGTCTCCGTCACTGGGGGTCCCTAATACTAGGTACTCACCACCAAGTCAGGAAGAACCTATGCAAATCAATCGTTCTCCAGGAAAAAACTGTTTACTCTTTGTACGGTTGTCAGCCGACCCAGCTGCTAGATCTTTCTACTCTTTTTTGGATTCTGGGACCGCTGGGAATTTTTTCTCTGCAATTGTGCACAGGAGATTGGTCTGAAGCTGAAGTCCATCGATCGGCCTATTCTGCTGACTGCTATCAATGGAACCCAAATCTCCAATGGAGTTGTTTCCAGCTGCACACAGTCCATTAAGTTACAGGTTGGAGCTTAACATTTAGAACTCGAGTTTCTAGTTATTCCTGAGATGTCTCATGATTTAGTCCTCGGGTTGCCTCGGCTCGAGATTCACAATCCCCACATTGATTGGAAGTCCTCGCAAGTCCTATCCTGGAGCTCTTATTGTCAGTCAAGCTGTCTCACGCCCGTTTGTCCGCTCCAGATGTCCTCCAAATCTGACTTTGAGCTTCTTCTTGAAGTCTATCGGAAATTTGCAGACGTGTTTTCTGAGCAAGCAGCTGATCAATTGCCACCCCATAGACTGTGGAACTGTCCAATAGATCTAATCCCTGGAAAGATGCCACCTCGAGGTTGCACGTCTTTGCCAGAGATCCAAGCTATTACAGATTACATCAAGTCAAATCTTCATAAAGGTTTCATTCGTCCCTCTACCTCTCCAGCTGGAGCTGGTTTCTTTTTCGTAAAGAAGAAGGACAGAGGATTAAGACCATGTATCGACTATCGTGGCTTGAATGATATCACCATCAAGAATAGATACCCGTTGCCACTGATCATGGAGCTATTTGATAAGGTTCATGGAGCCCATGTTTTCACAAAGCTTGATTTAAGGGGAGCTTATAACCTCATACGCATTAGACAGGGGGACGAGTGGAAGACTGCTTTAAATGTCAGGGATGGGCTTTATAAGTATTTGGTAATGCTGTTCTGTCTTAGTAATGCTCCGGCCATCTTCCCAGGGTTTGTAAACAAAATATTTTGCGACTTGTTGTACCAGAGCGTAGTAGTCTATTTGGACAACATTTTAATTTTCTTCAGAACCCTCTTGGAGCATAGGGTCAGGTCAAAGAAGTTCTTCATCGTCTCTGTAAGAACCGTTTGTATTGCAAACTCTCTAAGTGCACCTTTGAGGTGCCATCAATTACGTTCCTCACGTATATCATCTCGGGCACAGAACTTCGAATGGATTCGGAAAAGGTTAAAGACATCCGGGATTGGACTCAACCACTCTCCCTGAAAGCGGTGCAAAGGTTTTTGGACTTTTCTAACTATTACAGGAAATTCTTAAAAGGTTTCTCCACCATTGTGGCCCCCATTACCGCCCTGACCAGGAAAGGCTCTGATCCAAGTCTATAGTCTCCTGAGGCCATAGAGGCATTTTCTCGTTTAAAAACGGCTTTTATGTCTGCTCCGGTACTTCAGCAACCAAATATTGAGAAGTCCTTTGTGTTGGAAGTTGATGCATCCTCAGTCAGTGTCAGAGCTATCCTTTCACAGTACTCTTTGGATGGGAAATTGCACCCATGCGGCTTTTACTCTCGTAAATTTATCCCTGCTGAGTGAAACTAATCCATAGGAGACCAAGAACTGCTGGCGATAAAATCTGCCCTGGAAGTTGGAGGTATTTGGGGGTAATTCCAAGATGATCGCAGCAGGAAACTTTTTTAGCAGTTGGGCAAAACCATGTGCACTGCAGGGGGGGCAGCCAGTATTTACCCTGCACAGAAACAAAATAACCCACCTAAATCTAACTCTCTCTGCACTTGTTATATCTGCCCCCCCTACAGTGCACATGGTTTTGCCCAACTGCTAAAAAATTTCCTACTGCGATCAACTTGGAATTACCTCCATTTATTGGAAGGTGCTAAGCATCCTATTACCATCAACACCGATCACAAGAATTTTGCTCTATATCAAGACCGCACACTGTCTCAACCCCCGGCAAGCCATGTGGGCACTCTTTTTCACTTGTTTCTAATTCATCATTAGGTATCGGGCTGGAACTCTCAATGTAAAAGCCGACGCATTGTCCCATTCCCTGACCGCTTCTGATGAAGAAAGTTTGTTTTAAAAAAGCTTAATTCTCAATCCAGTATCCATCACTGCAGCTCCCACCTCTTTGGGATCTCCTCCAGGAAGGTCATCCGTCCCGGCGGAGCTTTGTCCGAAATTATTACAGTGGGCACATATTTCTAAGCTTTCCGATCACCCAGGAGTATAGAAAATGTTTGAGTTTTTACAAAGGGCCTACTGGTGTCCCACCATGAGTAAAGATATTCAAGATTATGTCAATTCGTGCTCTCAGTGCACCCAACACAAAGTTCCTCGTCTTTCTCCTGCAGAATTGCTCCACCCGTTGTCCATTGCTAGAAGACCCTGGACCCATATCTCAATGGACTTTATCACCGAGTTACCCCTTTCCAAGGGATACAATACCAATTGGGTCATTATTAACAGATTCTCGAAAATGGCACATTTCATTCCCTTAACAGGTCTTCCTACGGCTCCTAAGTTGGCCCAACTTTTCATCCGGGAATGTTTTCGGTTTCATTGGTTACCACAGGAAGTGGTTTCCGATCGAGGGGTTCAGTTCACCGCAAGATTCTGGAGAGCTCTCTGCACTGCCCTTCAAATTAAACTCAAGTTTTCCTCCACCTACCACCCACAAACCAATGGACAAACTGAAAGAATCAATCAAGACCTTGAGACCTTTCTGCGTATATATATCTCTCCATCACAGGACGACTGGGTGGAGTTTTTGCCCTGGGCGGAATTTACTCATAATTTTCAGTACCATATTTCTACTGGCGAAACTCCATTCTACATCAATTATGGATTCCATCCACAAGTTCCTGAATTATCGCATTCTCCTTCTATGGAAGTTCCTGCCGTAACCTCCTCGCTACAGCACTTCAGTCACATCTGGAACAAAGTTTATGCTAACCTCAAGAGAATCTCCATCAGGTATAAGCTCTTTGCGGACAAGAAGCGGCGGGCAGCTCCTAAATACAAGGTTGGCAACAGAGTATGGCTCTCCACCCGCAACCTTCGTCTAAAGGTAACCACCATGAAATTTGCACTGAGATTCATCGGTCCTTTACCCTGTTCTGCAAATTGGTCTTGCCCTCTCACTTCCGAATACCGAACTCTTTCCATTTTTCTCTTCTTCGTCCTCTCATTCTAAGTCGTTTTCATTCAGATTCTCCTAGACCAACCCCAGTGGAGACTGAAGCTGGAACAGAAATTGAGGTCAAGACAATTCTCGAGTCTCGATATTATCATAAGAATCTGCAGTACTTAGTGGAATGAAAGGGTTATGGACCCGAGGAGAGAAGTTGGGTAAAGGCTGCCAATGTTTCTGCTCCATGTCTGGTTTGGATCTTTCATTCCAAGCATCCAACGAAGCCAGGAAAGTGTCCATGGGCTACTCCTTGAGGAGGGGGTACTGTCACGCAGTGGCCCCGGCGGCCGCCGAGCCTAGCCGTCCGCCTTGTGCTGGGTCTCTGGGGGTCTTCTTCGATGGGCTCTTGCTCCCGGCATCCGGCTGGCATGTCTCCGGGCCACGGTCGCTGCCATTGTGCCCGGCGTCCACATGGACAGCGTGGTACGGACAGCGCAATGGTACGGCCAGAATGTTCTTCCCCAATCAGAGGCAGGGTGGGCTATTCAAAAAGAGGCACTGAACAAAGCTTCAGTGCCTGAGTATCATTGCTGCATGGCTTCTCCCAGGCTCACGCTGCAGCTCACAGAAGTCCTAGTGCTTCCAGTATCCCAGTGTGTCTCTCAGCTCACAGACGTTCCAGTGCTTCCAGCATCTCAGTGTGACTCTCAGCTCACAGACATCCCAGTGCTTCCAGCACTCCAGTGTGTCTCTCAGGTCACAGAGTTCCAGTGCTTCCGGCACCCCAGCGTATCTCTCAGCTCACAGAGTCCCAGTGCTTCCAGCATCACTGCGTGTCTCTCAGCTCACCAAGCTCCAGTGCTATCATCATTCATTTCTTCATTCTGAGTTCTTCAACATTGTTCTCAGATCATCATTCATTTCTTCATTCTGAGTTCTTCAACATCATTCACAAATCATTCATTCTTCATTCTGAGTCCTTCAACATCATTCACAAATCATTCATTTCTTCATTCTGAGTTCCTCATCATCGTTCTTAAATCAACATTCATTCCTTTATTCTGAGTTCTTCAACATTGTTCTCAAATCATCATTCATTTCTTCATTCTGAGTTCTTCAACATCGTTCACACATCATTCATTTCTTCATTCTGAGTTCAACATTGTTCTCAAATCATCAATCATTCCTTCATTCTGAGTTCTTCAACATCGTTTTCAAGTCATCATTCTTTTCTTCATACAGAGTTCTTCAACATCACCCCAAGCATTAACTATTTATAAATCTGAATGAGGAGGACCTACATCCGGCCGTCTCTATTACGACCCAGCTTCGGTTCTTCTTCCCGACCATCGGATGAAACCCTGAGTCCTCAACTCCCTCATTCCAGGTCCGTGACAGCAGGACTGTGCAGTGAGTTTTTTTTTTTATTGAGCCCCTGCCCTAGTGGAGCTTACCACTCTACAGTCGAAACTCATTTCATACAATAAGTAGGGCTGTGGGAGGAAGCAATGCTAACCTCTGTGCCAACAGCATGCCTCAGCCTGGCAAGCCAGACAACTTTCTGGCTGTAAGCCATGATGAGACTTCATACTGGGCCTTATTCAGTAATGGGCCTCACAGGAGCTCCTGGCACATCTAGTGCTGCAGTGC
Organism: Pseudophryne corroboree; assembly: GCF_028390025.1. Taxonomy (NCBI): domain Eukaryota; kingdom Metazoa; phylum Chordata; class Amphibia; order Anura; family Myobatrachidae; genus Pseudophryne; species Pseudophryne corroboree. The sequence continues at coordinate 589,935,264 of NC_086446.1, read as the reverse complement.
AATGGAAAGCTGATGCAATGCAAGATCCCTGAAGCTCTGTTCTTCTAACACCGCAAGGTCTTGCGATAACCCTACGCAGCCCTTAGGACAAGAATCCTGTACAACAAATGCGCATCTTGGGAGTCATTCTGACCCGTTCGCATGCAGCGGTTCATCAGCACTAGTACTAGGAACTGGAAGTGGTTCCTGATCTTTCAATATTTTTTCCTCCAAATTTTTGTTCTCCATTTCATAGGACAGCAGCCCTTTATTATTACAGCATAGAGAACAGTACCCCTTTATTTTCACAGAACCCCTGTATTTTTACAGCATACAGGACAGGGCCAGTGTACATTTATTTTCCCAGCACCCCTGTATTTTTACAGCATATATGAAAGGCCCAGTGTACATTTATTTTCCCGGCACCCCTGTATTTTTACAGCATACAGGACAGGGCCAGTGTACATTTATTTTTACAGCACCCCTGTATTTTTACAGCATACAGGATCGGGCCATCACCCCTATATTTTAACAACACCCCTGTAATTTTACAGCATAAAAGACATTGCCAGTGTACATTTATTTTCACATCACCCCTTAATATTTACAGCATACCAGACAGGGCCAGTGTACATTTATTTGTACAGCACCACTGAATTTTTACAGCATACAGTACAGGGCCAGCACCCCTGTATTTTCACAGCACCCCTGTATTCTCACAGCATATAGGACAGTGCCCCTGTACAGCACAGTGACAGCCAGGACAGCAACACCCATGTACAGCTGCAGCACCCCTAACAGCACATGACACCAGTGACAGGACAGCACCAGTGACAGGGTCAGCATTAGGAGGGATTGCTGACTCCAGAGTGCCATTGGAGAAGTTAGGGGTGTCTCCAGGTAAGCTGGCTCTCAGATGTTGTAGGAGCCATTATCATGTGGCCTTACACTGGGAATTCAGACCCAGACATATGTTTTATTATTTATGAGGTGGGTGTGGGGGGCGGTGGCCCCTATGTCAGTATGGCTGGGCTGCTTCAGGTCGGCACACCCTAACACTTTATTAACACTTATGATTTTCCCTATCACTTTGTATATATTTGTGTATTATTTTAATCACACTTCACTTACATAGCACTTATGTGCTTCTTATTAACCCTTATTAACTTTCACCTGTGTGCTGACTTGGGGTAGCCGACCTGTACCGACGAGATGGGGTCCTGCACCCCGGACCCATACCGGTATTAGGGACCCCCAGTGACGGAGACGCCTTACCGAACGGCCTGGGGGCTTAACCCTATATCTACAAATATACGCAACTAAGATCTAGGTATTATCTGATTATTATGTAGTATTATTTTTCACTCAGTGTGCATTAGGGAACACAAATTATTTTTTCTTACATAGAATTACCCCTCCCTTTTAGCACCTGAGTGACATCACAATCTGATTGAGCAGCTTTCCAATATATGTGCCTCTCATGTTCAGTCTCAGGAAGCGGCACATGGACAGGTGATGCAGTACCTCTGGGAATTATCTGGTCAACTGGATCAAATACAAGCAACCTTGGCCTCAACTGCTCCGGGTCCTGCTCCAGTTTCCACTCCGGTAGTAGTCACCAGTAGTGTCCAGCCTCAGGCAGCGGTTAGGTCTCGTTTACAGCTTCCTACCCCGTCCCGATATAATGGGGATTCAAAACATTGCAGCGGGTTCCTGAACCAGTGTGAGGTGCATTTTGAACTTCCCTACAGACCGATCCAAAGTGGCATATATCATTTCCCTACAGACCGATCCAATAACTTCCCTACAGACCGATCCAAAGTGGCATATATCATTTCCTCGCTGGAGGGATCAGCTTTGGATTGGGTCTCTCCGTTGTGGGAATGTTCAGACGCATTAGTGTCCAATTACACTGACGTCATAGCTTAATTCCGAATAATTTTTGATGAACCCGGGAGGTCCACTGCTGCCTCTACTGAATTAATCCATGTTCGACAAGGCTCTCGTTCCATAGGGCAGTATGTGGTCCAATTCCAGACTATCGCATCAGAGCTGTGCTGGAATAATGAAGCCGCCTTCTGGAGCTGTCTGCCAGATTGTCTTAAAGACAAGTTGGTCACCAGGGATCTGCCTGATCAATTTGCGGAGCTAATCTCGCTTTGTGTCAAAGTGGATCTTCACATGTGGGAGCGCGGTAGTGAGCATAGCCGGTCAGACGAGCTTCACCACCAAGTCAGGAAGAACCTATGCAAATCAATCATTCTCCAGTAAAAAACTGTTTACTCTTTGTACGGTTGTCAGCCGACCCAGCTGCTAGATCTCTCTGCTCTTTTTGGGATTCTGGGGCCGCTGGGAATTTTATCTCTGCAATTGTGCACGGGAGATGGGTCTGAAGCTGAAGTCCATCGATCGGCCTATTCTGCTGACTGCTATCAATGGAACCCAAATCTCCAATGGAGTTGTTTCCAGCTGCACACATTCCATTAAGTTACAGGTTGGAGCTTAACATTTTGAACTCCTGGAGTTTCTAGTTATTCCTGAGATGTCTCATGAATTAGTCCTCGGGTTGCCTCGGCTTGAGATTCACAATCCCCACATTGATTGGAAGTCCTCGCAAGTCCTATCCTGGAGCTCTTATTGTCAGTCAAGTTGTCTCACGCCCGTTTGTCCGCTCCAGATGTCCTCCAAATCTGACTTTGAGCTTCTTCTTGAAGTCTATCGGAAATTCGCAGATGTGTTTTCTGAGCAAGCAGCTGATCAATTGCCACCCCATAGACTGTGGAACTGTCCAATAGATCTAATCCCTGGAAAGATGCCACCTCGAGGTTGCACATACCCCCTGTCTTTGCCAGAGATCCAAGCTATGACAGATTACATCAAGTCAAATCTTCATAAAGGTTTCATTCGTCCCTCTACCTCTCCAGCTGGAGCTGGTTTCTTTTTCGTCAAGAAGGACAGAGGATTAAGACCATGTATCGACTATCGTGGCTTGAATGATATCACCATCAAGAATAGATACCCGTTGCCACTGATCATGGAGCTATTTGATAAGGTTCATGGAGCCCATGTTTTCACAAAGCTTGATTTAAGGGGAGCTTATAACCTCATACGCATTAAACAGGGGGACGAGTGGAAGACTGCTTTAAATACCAGGGATGGGCATTATGAGTATTTGGTAATGCTGTTCTGTTTTAGTAATGCTCCTGCCATCTTCCCAGGGTTTGTAAACAAAATATTTTGCGACTTGTTGTACGAGAGCGTAGTAGTCTATTTGGACAACATTTAAATTTTCTTCAGAACCCTCTTGGAGCATAGGGTGCAGGTCAAAGAAGTTCTTCATTGTCTCTGTAAGAACCGTTTGTATTGCAAACTCTCTAAGTGCACCTTTGAGGTGCCGTCAATTACGTTCCTCACGTATATCATCTCGGGCACAGAACTTCGAATGGATTCGGAAAAGGTTAAAGACATCCGGGATTGGGCTCAACCACTCTCCCTGAAAGCGGTGCAAAGGTTTTTGGACTTTTCTAACTATTACAGGAAATTCATAAAAGGTTTCTCCACCATTGTGGCCCCCATTACCTCCCTGACCAGGAAAGGCTCTGATCCAAGTCTATAGTCTCCTGAGGCCATAGAGGCATTTTCTCATTTAAAAATGGCTTTTATGTCTGCTCCGGTACTTCAGCAACCAAATATTGAGAAGTCCTTTGTTTTGGAAGTTGATGCATCCTCAGTCAGTGTCAGAGCTATCCTTTCACAGTACTCTTTGGACGGGAAATTTCACCCATGCGGCTTTTACTCTCGTAAATTTATCCCTGCTGAGTGAAACTATTCCATAGGAGACCAAGAACTCCTCGCGATAAAATCTGCCCTGGAAGTTGAAGGTATTTGGGGGTAATTCCAAGTTGATCGTAGCAGGAAATTTTTTAGCATTTGGGCAAAACCATGTGCACTGCAGGGGGGGCAGCCAATATTTACCCTGCACAGAAACAAAATAACCCACCCAAATCTAACTTTCTCTGCACATGTTATATCTGCCCCCCCTGCAGTGCACATGGTTTTGCCCAACTGCTAAAAAATTTCCTGCTGCGATCAACTTGGTATTACCCCCATTTATTGGAAGGTGCTAAGCATCCTATTACCATCAACACCGATCACAAGAATTTTGCTCTACATCAAGACCGCACACTGTCTCAATCCCCGGCAAGCCATGTGGGCACTTTTTCACTTGTTTCTAATTCATCATTAGGTATCGGGCTGGAACTCTCAATGTAAAAGCCGACGCATTGTTCCGTTCCCTGACCGCTTCTGATGAAGAAAGTTCATTTGAAAAAAGCTTAATTCTCAATCCAGTATTCATCACTGCAGCTCCCACCTCTTTGGGACCTCCTCCAGGAAGGTCATCCGTCCCGGCGGAGCTTTGTCCGAAATTATTACAGTGGGCACATATTTCTAAGCTTTCCGATCACCCAGGAGTATAGAAAATGTTTGAGTTTTTACGAAGGGCCTACTGGTGTCCCACCATGAGGAAAGATATTCAAGATTATGTCAATTCGTGCTCTCAGTGCACCCAACACAAAGTTCCTCGTCTTTCTCCTGCAGAATTGCTCCACCCGTTGTCCATTGCTAGAAGACCCTGGACCCATATCTCAATGGACTTTATCACCGAGTTACCCCTTTCCAAGGGATACAATACCAGTTGGGTAATTATTAACAGATTCTCGAAAATGGCACATTTCATTCCCTTAACAGGTCTTCCTACGGCTCCTAAGTTGGCCCAACTTTTCATCCGGGAATGTTTTCGGTTTCATTGGTTACCACTGGAAGTGGTCTCCGATCGAGGGATTCAGTTCACCGCAAGATTCTGGAGAGCTCTCTGCACTGCCCTTCAAATTAAACTCAAGTTTTCCTCCACCTACCACCCACAAACCAATGGACAAACTGAAAGAATCAATCAAGACCTTGAGACCTTTCTGCGTATATATATCTCTCCATCACAGGACGACTGGGTGGAGTTGTTGCCCTGGGCGGAATTCACACATAATTTTCAGTACCATATTTCTACTGGCGAAACTCCATTCTACATCAATTATGGATTCCATCCACAAGTTCCTGAATTATCGCATTCTCCTTCTATGGAAGTTCCTGCTGTAACCTCCTCGCTACAGCACTTCAGTCACATCTGGAACAAAGTTTATGCTAACCTCAAGAGAATCTCCATCAGGTATAAGCTCTTTGCGGACAAGAAGCAGCGGGCAGCTCCTAAATACAAGGTTGGCAACAGAGTATTGCTCTCCCCCCGCAACCTTCGTCTAAAGGTAACCACCATGAAATTTGCTCCGAGATTCATCGGTCCTTTACCCTGTTCTGCAAATTGGTCTTGCCCTCTCACTTCCGAATACCGAACTCTTTCCATGTTTCTCTTCTTCGTCCTCTCATTCTAAGTCGTTTTCATTCAGATTCTCCTAGACCAACCCCAGTGGAGACTGAAGCTGGAACAGAAATTGAGGTCAAGACAATTCTCGAGTCTCGATATTATCATAAGAATCTGCAGTACTTAGTGGAATGGAAGGGTTATGGACCCGAGGAGAGAAGTTGGGTAAAGGCTGCCAATGTATCTGCTCCACGTCTGGTTTGGATCTTTCATTCCAAGCATCCAACGAAGCCAGGAAAGTGTCCATGGGCTACTCCTAGAAGAGGGGGTACTGTCACGCAGTGGCCCCGGCGGCCGCCGATCCTAGCCGTCCGCATTGTGCTGGGTCTCTGGGGGTCTTCTTCGATGGGCTCTTGCTCCCGGCATCCGGCTGGCATGTCTCCGGGCCACGGTCGCTGCCATTGTGTCCGGCGTCCACATGGACAGCACGATGGTACGGCCAGAATGTTCTTCCCCAATCAGAGGCAGGGTGGGCTATTCAAAAATAGGCACTGAGCAAAGCTTCAGTGCCTGAGTATCATTGCTGCATGGCTTCTCCCAGGCTCACGCTGCAGCTCACAGAAATCCCAGTGCTTCCAGTATCCCAGTGTGTCTCTCAGCTCACAGACGTCCCAGTGCTTCCAGCATCTCAGTGTGACTCTCAGCTCACTGACATCCCAGTGCTTCCAGCACTCCAGTGTGTCTCTCAGATCACAGCGTTCCAGTGCTTCCGGCACCCCAGCGTATCTCTCAGCTCACAGAGTCCCAGTGCTTCCAGCATCACTGCGTGTCTCTCAGCTCACCAAGCTCCAGTGCTATCATCATTCATTTCTTCATTCTGAGTTCTTCAACATTGTTCTCAGATCATCATTCATTTCTTCATTCTGAGTTCTTCAACATCATTCACAAATCATTCATTCTTCATTCGGAGTCCTTCAACATCATTCACAAATCATTCACTTCTTCATTCTGAGTTCCTCATCATCGTTCTTAAATCAACATTCATTCCTTTATTCTGAGTTCTTCAACATTGTTCTCAAATCATCATTCATTTCTTCATTCTGAGTTATTCAACATCGTTCACACATCATTCATTTCTTCATTCTGAGTTCAATATTGTTCTCAAATCATCATCATTCATTCCTTCATTCTGAGTTCTTCAACATCGTTTTCAAGTCATAGTTCTTTTCTTCATACAGAGTTCTTCAACATCACCCCAAGCATTAACTATTTATAAATCTGAATGAGGAGGACCTACATCCGGCCGTCTCTATTATGACCCAGCTTCGGTTCTTCTTCCCAACCATCGGAAGAAACCCTGAGTCCTCAACTCCCTCATTCCAGGTCCGTGACAGCAGGACTGTGCAGTGAGTTTTTTTTTATTGAGCCCCTGCCCTAGTGGAGCTTACCACTCTACAGTCGAAACTAATTTCATACTATAAGTAGGGCTGTGGGAGGAAGCAATGCTAACCTCTGTGCCAACAGCATGCCTCAGCCTGGCAAGCCAGACAACTTTATGGCTGTAAGCCATGATGAGACTTCATACTGGGCCTTATTCAGTAATTGTTTGGGCCTAACAGGAGCTCCTGGCACATCTAGTGCTGCAGTGCAATGGAAAGCTGATGCAATGCAAGATCCCTGAAGCTCTGTTCTTCTAACACCGCAAGGTCTTGCGATAACCCTACGCAGCCCTTAGGACAAGAATCCAGTACAACAAATGCGCATCTTGGGGGTCATTCTGACCCGTTCGCATGCAGCGGTTCTTCAGAACTAGTACTAGGAACTGGAAGTGGTTCCCGATCTTTCAATATTTTTTCCTCCAAATTTTTGTTCTCCATTTCATAGGACAGCAGCCCTTTATTATTACAGCATAGAGAACAGTACTCCTTTATTTTCACAGAACCCCTGTATTTTTACAGCATACAGGTCAGGGCCAGTGTACATTTATTTTCCCAGCACCCCTGTATTTTTACAGCATATATGAAAGGCCCAGTGTACATTTATTTTCCCAGCACCATTGTATTTTTACAGCATACAGGACAATGCCAGTGTACATTTATTTTCACAGCACCCCTGTAATTTTACAGCATACAGGACCGGGCCATCACCCCTGTATTTAAACAACACCCCTGTAATTTTACAGCATAAAAGACATTGCCAGTGTACATTTATTTTCACATCACCCCTTAATATTTACAGCATACCAGACAGGGCCAGTGTACATTTATTTTCACAGCACCACTGAATTTTTACAGCATACAGTACAGGGCCAGCACCCCTGTATTTTCACAGCACCCCTGTATTCAAACAGCATATAGGACAGTGCCCCTTTACCGCACAGTGACAGCCAGGACAACAACACCCATGTACAGCTGCAGCACCCCTAACAGCACATGACACCAGTGACAGGACAGCACCCCTAACAGCACGGGAGAACACACTGACCCCACCCGACGCCACCACCCACAGAGAGAGACAGAGGTCTGTCTTCCTCACTCTCCAAGTCCAGAGTGAAAATGGCAGCGACACACAGCTCTTTATATGGTATTCAAAACCTGCGAGAATCTGACAGCAGGATGATGACATTTTGCCTCATTCTGCGAGTCTGGCGGGAAGTCCCAAGCTGGACTCGGTTGCTGGCTTGGATCATGAAGTTCAGGGGGGCTTGGTTCTCTGAGAACTGAACCCGCTCATCTCTAATATTGACTATTTTCTTTATTCAGAAGATTTCACAATAGCGATAGAACTACATTTTCATCCTCAGTATGATCAATTCCCTGCTTTAAGTCTCCCAACATCACCCTCTCTAGGAGGGACAAAATGCTCTGCTCTTGGGCTTTTCTCTTAAATTAAAAGAATTATATTAAATGAAAATGTGGTTCTACTGCTATTGTGGAATCTTCTGAATAAAGAAAATAGTTGTTATAGAAATTGGGAATTCATCTCTACTCACTGACTTGTTTTTGAATGTACAGTAAGGACTTCATCCCATATTTATATATTTTATGGTATATGCGACAAATTAGGTAAGTAAGTTAACCTTGTATTTTTGTTAAACGGCAGTGTGGGGGAGTTGTGAAGCCTCTATTTTACTCATAAGGCTGCATTTACAGATTGATCAGTGTTTATCATTTGTTGTTATAAAACTCCTGCATACTGCTACTGCTCCAATCCAACATTACATTTTGAGTGTCCTTGATGTTTATGATGATCTGGATCTCAAGGAGTTTGATGTCCTCTCCTCCACATGCATGGAGGAGTTCAGTGATGCCACACTCAGATATGATTTATCCCAACAACTGTCTTGTGTTGTTCTTTCTCCAAAGAATTGTCTTTTGACCTCAAGTCTTTCTTTGCTTTCATCAATGAATTGACCCGATTGCCTCCTCCTGTGTGATAAGCATTTTGTGATATCTTATACCCTTCAAGGCTTCTATACTCAGCATACCATCAAGAGCACCCCAGGCTTGAGGCCATTACACATCCAGCTAAGAATGCCTTCTTTGACCTTATATGGATGTTGACATTGAGCAGATTGTCTCTGCCCTCGGCAAATCTTTACTGGCCTATAATGCCAAGGAACCGCTCATTCTCAGTGAGATTCCTGACCTCCCTTGGTCCTTCATTGCTGCAGATTTCTTTGAATGTAGGGTCAAAGAGCAGCCTGTGTCAGTGGATTAATAATCCGGTTGGTTCAAGACAGATTATCTTTTCAAAACTGATGAGTTCCACAGTCATCAATAAAATGAAAAGACACTTTTCAGCACATTACATACCACACAAGCTACTTATTTACAATGCCTAGCAGGTCATGAGTGGTGAGTTCCAGACTTTCACCAATAAATGGGACATCTCACATGTCACCAGCAGTAAAGAGGACTAGCAGAAAGGTCAGTACAATCTGCAAAGCACTTGTTAGATAAATGTTATAAAGATGTGTAAATACTCAGAGAGATGGACTTCCCTCTCATGCTCAGTGCCTCATAACCAGAGGCACCTACACCATCATTTCCACCATCTAGTTCACACCTAGATCACAAGTTGAGAACAACGTGCAAGATGCTTTGCGGAACCCCAGGTTGTGGCTCAAAGTCACCCATGACAAAACATCCCTTTGCTTGAGACTGTTGTTCCCTGAACAGACTACCTGCATCTGTACCCCTGTCACATTAGACAGAGTTTGGACTGTACAGGAACCTTCACACAGGCCCAACAGGTATGTGATGCAATCTTCTGGTGCCATGTATGAGCGACAAAAAATCACAACCAACGGAGGGTGTCAGAATACCCATAATCATGTACAATGAGTCCACTGAAGAAGCACCTATTAAGGAGCAGGACAGTCTCATGCTCTTGCCCAATTATGAACACATTCAGACACTGGGCACACTACTAGCCCCTTTCTTTGCCACCAGGTCTTGAAGACTTTAGAGACCTAATCCAAATTCCAGAATTATGTAACTTAATCTCACATTTTTCATCTGGTATTTGTTCTTTGTTGCACATTGTCCCTGCATCCAACATTTGTTACACTGTCTTGCACCAAGACACCAGTTTGTGTTTCTTTATATTTGATATGAACCATTATCAATATATTTAGTGAGAGGGTCTCGGCTGTAAGCCTACCAATTTAGAATGTTACAACCATAGCTAAAGATTTTGAAAGCAATATTTTGCAGGGAAAATACCGAAGATGCTGTATACCGATCAGATCAAGGCGAAGAGTTTTCTAAACAAAGCGTGGGAAAATTATGGTATGCAGTATTTCACAACTAATAGTGAAAGCCATTGTTATGTAATTCTTTCATTGCTTGGGTTATAAATTTGGCTGGAATCTTGGCGCTTCGGCTGTCTTGCACTGCATTACATCCGGCTCACAGTGTGTAAAAAATAAATAAAAAATAACCATAAAACTTGTGTGTATTGTTTCAGTTCAGGTATTGGAATGGCGGAGGACTATTTTAATTACAATGTACAAACTAGAATGTCAGACAGTCTCTTTGAATACTGGTAGGGAGAAAATGTGATTTGGAGCCCCTTGTACAAAGAATCTTTGCTTTACTTAAGCTTCCCACCCTTGGAAAGAGTGTTTAGCACACCCGGGAACTTTGTGAATGATCGGCGTACTTCCTAAAAATGTGGAAAAGCTGATGTTCATAAAAGTGAACTACATATACCTTGAGGAAGACTTCTGTAATGGTGGATTCCAGTGAAGATGAGCTAATATTGTAATGATGACATTAACACTGATGAGAGTGAGGAATAGGATGAGAATTACATGTTACAACTGTAGAGAGAATTAACAACACTGTTAGCTGCCTTAAGCTCATTGGTAGCTTGCTTTGTTGGATCCCAAACAAACCAAGTACTTCAGCAACTAAAGTGTCAGTCCCTATCACTGAAGTGCTTGTTTGTTTAAACTGTGCAAGTCATTTTTAATATACAACATAAGGGTGGGTTGGAGAGCCCAATGACATATCCATTTTGCACCACTTTTCATGATGGGCTGTATTTTTGTGGGGCATTGATGACTGCATTTTTTGCATAGCCAACCATTTATATTGGTTATTGCTAATACATTACTTATTTACAACACATATTTAAACCGAAACAACAGCCATGATTTTTGTGTCACTGCTCTGTTGCTTAATTTAGCCTATGGCCAATATAGGTGAACAAAATTGTGCTCTGCTAGGTAGTCAAAATTGACTGGAAATTACTGGAAATTAATGTTATTGAGGTTAATAATACTGTAGAAACAAAAACAGGCCCAAATTATACGATTTTAGCTGTATTTAGCAATAGAAAATAATTAGATCCAAAACCAAACCATGTGAGGGTGGTTTTGCCAAAACCGTGACCCCCTACCCCCCATCCCGCAGAGGGCAGTTTTAGCATAACCAAATCACAAGGGGGTCTGCACACATCTCTACTTATGGATATATAGTATAGTATATACTGCTACACCTGTGTATAACACCCACATGAACCAGTAGGCTCATATATTGTGTGGAAATCTGGCTCTGGTACTAGCCAATGCCTCCCCAGCCATTTACCTCACTGCACGTCCCTGGTATATATATCTATATATATAAATGTGAAAGCCCCCTATGACTGACTTCAGTCATCATTAATTCTCTTACTTCCCGATATGTTAGGAAGTTGAAGGTATTCTTCAGGTTGGAATTAGAAAAACTATATAATTAGAATTGTAATAAACCTTCCCTAAGGGGATGAGCAGGGGGTTGACATAATGACGTCATTACCGATGCATGCCTTACGTTGCGTCAACGATAACGCCCAAACGGACAATCAGATCAAAATTTGGATGGCACCTCCAGTGTGTAGAATTTAATAAACTACAAAAATGGTCCTTTTACAGTATCTGCTACGGGTGCTCCTTGAGCATAGCCAAGAACCATGGGTTAATATTTACTCACATTAAGACGTCTCAAATTTACACCTCTATAGATTTACCATATTTTTAACACTCATAACCATCTCATTTCCTGGCTCAATGTTTGTGGCTTCCCATGGCATCCGTCTCCTTATCACAATGCTGTGGATCAACACATACAGAGCAATAATCTGACAGACCATTTCCAACACATACATGAAAGCACCACCAGACCGTTCCAAACAGCAGAAACTTTTGAAAAACTGAAGCACACAGGGTATTCAGTATACAGTGGGATCCTGGGTATACACATATACCCGAATTAGGGTACAAATGAGATCAAATTAAAACATAAACAAAAAATATTACTTACTGTTTTTTTTTTTACTTACTCTTTTCTCCAAGAGTCTGTTTTATCTTCATGCAGCAGTGCAGCTCTTCAGCTCAAAGGAGCGATGGGACTTCACTGAATCACTGGCAAAAAAACCCAAGGGGCATAATAGATCTATTATTATGGTATAATAGATATACAATGTCTAGGTAGACAGTCATTAGGTCGACATTGAAATTAAACATAACATCCAAGCTCTGGATGGTGCAAATACAGTATTTATAAAATGAGCAAGAACAGTAGCGCAGAGTCGTACTGTTGAATTACTGGTTTCTTTGAGCTGCAACTTTTTCACCAACATAAACTAATTTTAAGTTCTGTTGATTTTAAGAATAAAAGTACCAGAAACAAAGACACATTCTGATTAATACAATAAAAGTTTTAGAGCAAATGACTTAGCCTGCGCTGTAAGAATGTAGTCCTTATCGTGACAATCTCCTCAAACTACCATTTTCATAACACTCAGTTTCACCATAGGGAAATTAAACAAAGGTAACAATAGTGAAGTTTGTTTTAATACAATGTAAGGAAATAAACAAATTTTATAATGTAGAAATTTTCACAGTATAAGTCAATTATTACACCAATCCACTCCTGGTGATAAGTGAATGCAGAGAAATTACCGGAAATAAATGGAACCGTGGCCAAACAGTTCCAAACAGTGCATGGATAATTGATAGAAACTGCTATCAGTCCAATCAGATTGGACTGATGGTTTGTGCACCAACTGCTACTGCTGGACTGTGAGGTGGGACTAATCGGTGAAAGCTGAATCTGCATGTTGCAGATAGCTGAATCACAGCATAGCTGGAGCCCTGCCAATTCAGGGGGTCATTCCAAGTTGATCGCTAGCTGCAGCGATCAGGCTAAAAATCGTAACTTCTGCGCATGCGTGTGGTGCGCAGAGTGCATGCTCAACGTACTTTCACAAAAGCCGATGCATTTTCACACAAGGTCTAGGACGCTTTTCAGTCACACTGCTGATCGGTGAGTGATTGACAGGAATGGGGCGTTTCTGGGAGGTAACTGACTGTTTTCCGGGAGTGTGCTGAAAAACGTAGGCGTGTCAGATACAAATGCAGGCGTGCCTGGGGAAATGGGGGAGTGGCTGTCCGAACGCAGGGCGTGTTTGTGACGTCAAAACAGGAACTAAACAGTCTGAAGTGATTGCTAGCTAGGAGTAAGTCTCGAGCTACTCTGAAACTGCACAATCTTTTTTTGTAGCAATTCTGCAAATTTTTCGTTCGCACTTCTGCTAAGCTAAGATACACTCCCAGAGGGCGGCGGCTTAGCGTTTGCACCGCTGCTAAAAGCAGCTAGCGAGCGATCAACTCAGAATGAGGGCCTCAGTGCGGGCTCCAGTACCTGCAGACCGGCTGAGATCACCATCTATAGAATTCTGTAAGGTGTGTGTGTGTGTGTGTGTGTGTGTGTGTGTGTGTGTGTGTGTGTATATATATATATATATATACAGTATATATATATATATATATATATATATATCCATATGTATATATATATATATCTATACATACAGTGCATCCGGAAAGTACGGAAAGTATTCGCAGCGCTTCACTTTTTCCACATTTTGTTATGTTACAGCCTTATTCCAAAATGGAATAAACTCTTTTTTTCCTTCCAAATTCTACACACAATGGGAGTCATTCTGACCCGTTTTAACACAGCAGAGCGAACGGGTCCCTACTGCGCATGCGCCAGCGTTGTAGTGCGCCGGCGCATGCCAGACGGCTGAAGGCCGTAGCAGGGATGCGATCGCCTTTGCCTGAATGACAGGCAGAGGCGATCGCTTGGCGGGAGGGGGCGAAATGGCAGCATTTGCCTGCCATTTCATGGGTTTGGTCCGGCCAACGCAGGCGTGGCCGGACCGAACGGGGGGCGGCCAGCACACTCATACCGCTTTCACATCGCTAACCCGGTAAAGAACCGGCTTTTGAACACGCTTCCGACCCGGGTCTGAACACGCTATACCCCTTTCACATCGCAGTTTGGAGCCGTGTTATTACCGGGTTATTCCCGGGTTGGTGCCTTTCACACTGAACCCGGTTCACCCTTTGAAAACATTTGTGATGTCATTATAAATGGACTTTTCTGTCTCCTATTGATGAGGTTTGAAAGGTATTACAAGGAGGGGCTGGGGAGTGCTCAGTAGTGCAGCAATCATGGCCGACACAGCACATGTCTCTATAGACTTTATGATAGTCTCAGCTGTACTGCTCTTGGATTCAACCTGTGAGAGGATATTTGAGCTTTTCACATTCTGTAGCTTGTTCAGCAGCTATGTTATGAGGAGGAGGAGGCTGCAGTATTCGAGAGACACCGCCATTTGTTGCCGATAATATCTGCGCAGGAAGAGATCGTTTATATCTGCTTCTGTGACCACCATACTCAACCTTAACCTCACTACTCAACGAAGATTGTGGTCTAGAGAACGGCAGCATGGGCAAGTTTTTATGCAAAGTGTGCTGAACTTTCAGAATGTTCAGTGGAAGTGTCACTTCAGAATGTCACGTCACACATTCCACTATCTTTTGGATTTAATGTCCCCAGCACTCTCTAGACAGACCACAAACTTCAGGTCACCAATAGAGCCAAGCAGGAGGCTAGCTATAGCATTGTGGTGGTATGCTACTCCAGGTGAATATCGCACAATTGCTTGCCTGTTTGGTGTGGGGATATCTACCGTTTGCACCATTGTACATGAGGTGACCAGAGCATTGGTGGACAACCTATACCACAGAGTTATTTCTCTTCCGCATGGCCAACGTTTGGATAAAACAATATTGGGATTTGTGGAGTCTGGATATCCGCAGTGTGCAGGTGCAATTGATGGTACCCACATCCCTATAATCGCACCTTATGATAATCCTGCCGACTACTACAACAGAAAGGGATGGCATTCCATTGTTTTGCAAGCTGTGGTGGATCATAAGTATTGGTAATGTTCTTGTCAGTGTGTTTTCTTAATGCTAATTGTTTATAATTAATTTACAACTTAATATATATTTTTATATTAGCTTCACAGACGTATTCATCGGTTGGCCGGGACGGTCACATGACGCTCGAGTGCTTGCTAACTCTGATCTGTACCGGGTAGCAGAGGACAAGCAAGGGGGCTACCTTTTTCCAAGAGAGGTGATTTTGTTTAATAATTTTAATACTTTTGAAAACATGCCCAAGAAAAGATGTGTTAAAATGACGCAATGTTCATGAATCAAGCAGGTAATAGATGAATGCAATTTAATTTACATTGGGACCAATTAGTTGGCGTTATCTTCAAACATGCTTCCTATGTGCCCACCAGCCTGCCCATCACGGAGGAGTTTGCTCATATTTGTATTCCAATTTCTTGTTGCTAACGTACATTTTTTTATCTATATTCCTACTAGAAATCCAAATTTGTGGACGGAGTGGAGATCCCGGTACACATAATTGGTGATGCCGCCTACCCGTTACGACGATGGCTCATGAAGGGGTTCACCCAACATGTCCAGCTGAGCCCCAATCAAATTACATATACGCACACCCTGAGCTCAGCAAGAATGGTGGTCGGAAATGCCTTTGGACGATTAAAAGGACGTTGGCGCTGTCTTATGAAGCGCAATGATGTAGACATTAATATCATGCCTAACATTGTTGCAGCATGTTGTATTCTGCATAACCTATGTGAGCTTCAGAGAGAGGAATTCCTACCAGAGTGGACAGTGCAGGCCTCTGCTGCGTACCCTGCACTTGATTGTGAGGCCTATCTGGGCGACCATTCTGGAAGTGCAGAACAGATGAGGTCTGCTATAATGGCCAACCTTCCCTCATTACTCCGTTAATTTTTTTCAGTTTGTATATTCAGTTAATTGTTGTTGCTACAAAAAATAAACCTGTTTAGTTGACGTTCTGCTACTGTGTCGATAACAAATGTACAACATCAATATCCAATTTGAAATGGATGTATCATGCATTTTGTTTGTAAGTAAAAATAGGACAAGTCCAAAGATTAACAAAAGGTCAGAGACCTTAGAATTTTAATTTGTATAAAACTTTGGTAAATAAAGTAGTGAAATCTTTACAGTAATAAAAGTCAAACCAGTAATAGTATAGGAAAAACACTCCTATGATTTTAAAACCAACTTTTAAAAAAAAAACAATAACCATTTAAGATAAATTACGATAAACAGGAGACTCTGTAGTTGTCTCCGTTTCAGAAGGTGATTGGGTGTGTTGAGGTTGTGTATGTCGAGGATGGGTATAGTGAGTTGGAGTTAGTGGAGGTGGGGTTTGTTGAGGTTGTGTATGTCGAGGATGGGTATAGTGAGTTGGAGTTAGTGGAGGTGGGGTTTGTTGAGGTTGGTTATGTCGAGGATGGGTATGGTGTTGCGTTGGTTGAGGTGGGGTATGATCATAGTAGGGGGGGCCAGGGTAATATTGGGTATACGGTTGAGGGTAGTTTGGTGGCACTGTGTGCAGCCCTTCAATGCATTGGAACATTCGGTCAAATATGGACATTTGAAATTCCTGCATTTACCACTGACGTTCTCTTGCATCCCTATTATAGGTTTCCTGCATAGAGATCAGCTGCGTCATAAATGTGTTGTTCATGTCTTGCTCTGCCTGCAAAAATCGCTCGAGACATGCATCTTCTCGATCAGCCATGGCAGCGTCCATCTGCTCTAATTTCTCCACCAGGACAGTGGTCATAATTCTTGCAGCTTGCTCCGTTTTGTTTGGGCGGCGCCTCCTTGGCGGAACAGTATATACTGCAGACACAAATCAAATAATTATGTTATTGGAATTTGCAAAGAGCTTATATAAAATAGCAGTGTTCGCAAACGTGTTTGTGGCCTCCTTCCACCTACACACTGCATATACTCTGCAACATTTATCATTTTTAATTGTATGTATTTATTGTTAAGATTTAATGACGTTAATGTTTAGAGTTGTTAGTTTGTGTTTAGTTTATGTTAATTGTTAATGTTGGTTATCATGCTTTTAGGATTGTTGTACTTACTGTTTCCACGCAAAGGCTGCATTTGTGCAATTGGGGCCATTTGACTTGGCCCAGCCTCTGTGTCTTCTGGCGCATCAGTGGTTTCAGTTCTGCTGGGCTCCTGTACAACTGGGTCAGGCATAGTGGTTTGCATCGGTTGCGTATCATCCAGTACGAGTAGTGGAGATGGTGGTGGTGGTGATCGGGTGTCTGGGTCCTGTGATCGGGTGTCTGGGTCCTGTACGCTGCAGGTGGAAGCAGCACAGGCCTGTCTTGTTTCTGCTGCTGCTATGCTAGAGGATAAGCTAACCGGTGTTGCAAGTGCTGTGTGGCCAAATATGGTGGCACACTGCTCATAATATTGCCACTCCAAACGGGCAGCACCACTTCTATTTCTGTTGTGGTCGTGGACCTTATGGAAATTCCTTTTAAGGGCCTTTTGTTTATTGATTACCTGCTGGGAGGTACGGTGGAATCCAGAGGCTGCAAGCATCTTTGTTATGTTTTTGTACGTGATTGCATCCTTAACAGTCATTTGGTGGGTGATTTCAGACTCCCCTCTTATCCGTAACAGCTCCCTAACCTCATCCTCACTCCAGTTGCCATATTCTCCAAGCACTGTAGCAATGTAGCACTGTGAATGTAGTATAAATAAAAACACACTGTTTAAAGCGTGCTGCCTGTTTATTTCCGGGTTCAGACAGGTGACATCATGCAGGGAGACAACCTATCACCTCCTTTTTAAGATTACCGGGTTGAATATAGCGGGTCTGAGGCTTTCACACTGCCAAATGAACCGGTTCCGAACCGTGTAGGATCCTTCTTTTTACATGGGTTGAAATACCGGGTTGTTTGACACGGTAAATTCATAAAGGCGCTTTCACACTGCACCTCAAACCGGGTTGACACGGCTCAAACTCGGCAATATACCGGGTTATTTTTGCGATGTGAAAGGGGTATCAAACTGCGCTGGCCGGGAGCTACTCTTGAAGTGCAAAGGCATTGCCGCTTATTATTAATTTTAAATGTACAAACTGAACAAGCAATTGTATTCCTAATGATCAATATTACTTTGTAAGGAAACAATTATCATTTGTATTGCAAATGTGATTTTGAACTACATTGTCTTAACAATAAAAACATGTGTTTTTTTTAAATATGGGTGTCTAAATGTGTAAAGTCATCCTCTCTTTATCTATCTATCTATCTATCTATCTATCTATCTATCTATCTATCTATCTTCAGAAAAAGTATTATCATTAGACAAATTATTGCCTATTACGTAAAAGAAGTGCGCTCCACAGAGATATCATTGGTGTATCTGTTTCTATGTTGATCTCTGTCGACAAGGGATACTTTATCTGTGTTGAAGCCTGCCTATAAAAGAAATAGTGTTAAACTAACTAATATAGAACAAACTAACTGATATAAAATAAGCAATAGAACAGTAGACTAACAATAAGAGCGCATTAAGGAATTCTATTAATATATATATATATATATATATATATAAACATTTTAAGGGGTGGGGCTCCAAACTCCAACTTGCCTCTGGGCGAATAGGATGAACCTACCCCCTGGGTTGGACTGTACCATTGATGTGATCATATATGCTATATTTGATAATTGTTAGGAATATTTGTGTTTTGTTTTGCCTTGAATTACCTCATTCCTGCCTCTAGGGGTCTCACTTGTTGCCTCAGGCAGTTGCACACTGCCTCTGCAGGGTAATTACCTGAATGTGTGCACCTGGAGCCCAACACCCTGCTGCTATTTAACTCCAGCTCACAGGCACTTAGTTGCAGATCATTGCGGTTCCGTATGGAGTGAGACTGGGCTCTCTCCAGTAACCCTGTCCAGATTCTGCCTTATTTGCTTCTTGGAGACTTCCCTGCAGTTTGCTAAAACGCATGTGCCTTGCTTCTGGACTTCTTACCCTGCCAGTTCAACATCTACATTTCTGGACTATTATTTGCAGTTTGTTTCCATTCCTGCCTGATCACTTCATTTTTGGTATGTTATTTTTCCCCTGCTTGATTTAAACCCGGATTTCTTCATGTTTATTTTGCATCTATGTTTAACCTGAAATATTCCATTTATCGTGTTTTGTTCCATGTAATCAAGCATCCAGTTTATATTTATTTTTACCACCACTTTTTCCACAATAAACTTTACTTAATTTTCACCTGGCTTCAGCTGACATCTTTCCAAGCACGCACACACAGAGAACTCTAGAAATCGTTACAGAATGATCTGCCAAAATAAACGTGTGCAGGAGTTTTGTTTTGATTCAGCTGAATCTCATAAAATGGCTTCACTTCAGAAAGGTTCCCTGCCTCTCAAGTTTTTGCCGTTTTTGAGTTCTGCATTGCTGGTGGATTTCAGAGAGAAACTGGAGGGTATTCAAATCCTATCTTCAGAGATACTGTCTGCTCTGCCTGAAGATTCAGTAAGGTTACCTGCTCCCTTTAAGGAGACGCAGGAAAAAAGGGGAAAAGATCAGTCTGGTACTCTCAATTCTGGCTGCTGTTTTTCTAGCGTAAGCAAAGGCAAGTTTTGGAGTTTTCCACGACCCAGTCTCTCTGAGGAAGAAAGGAGACATAGAAGGGATAAGAAGCTCTGTTTTTATTGCGGCAGGTCGGGACATTTTATTCAGTTATGTCCTGCTCGCAAACATAAAAAGAGCTTTCCTCATTCTGCCATAGTGCCAAATTCTGCTCAGTTATGCCACTGTGGTGCTCAAATTTCGAAAGGAGGGGTGTCCGGCCAAGCGACCCCAGGAGGGGTGTCCGGCCAAGCGACCCCAGGAGGGGTGTCCGGCCAAGCGACCCCAGGAGGGGTGTCCGGCCAAGCGACCCCAGGAGGGGTGTCCGGCCCAGCGACTCCAGGAGGGGTGTCCGGCCCAGCGACTCCAGGAGGGGTGTCCGGCCCTGCGACCCCAGGAGGGGTGTCCGGCCCTGCGACCCCAGGAGGGGTGTCCGGCCCTGCGACCCCAGGAGGGGTGTCCGGCCCTGCGACCCCAGGAGGGGTGTCCGGCCCTGCGACCCCAGGAGGGGTGTCCGGCCCTGCGACCCCAGGAGGGGTGTCCGGCCCTGCGACCCCAGGAGGGGTGTCCGGCCCTGCGACCCCAGGAGGGGTGTCCGGCCCTGCGACCCCAGGAGGGGTGTCCGGCCCTGCGACCCCAGGAGGGGTGTCGGTCCCTGCTGCCCTTGCCTTCGGGCGTGAGGTCCCTGCTGCCCTTGCCTTCGGGCATGAGGTCCCTGCTGCCCTTGCCTTTGGGCATGAGGTCCCTGCTGCCCTTGCCTTTGGGCATGAGGTCCCTGCTGCCCTTGCCTTTGGGCATGAGGTCCCTGCTGCCCTTGCCTTTGGGCATGAGGTCCCTGCTGCCCTTGCCTTTGGGCATGAGGTCCCTGCTGCCCTTGCCTTTGGGCATGAGGTCCCTGCTGCCCTTGCCTTTGGGCATGAGGTCCCTGCTGCCCTTGCCTTCGGGCATGAGGTCCCTGCTGCCCTTGCCTTCGGGCATGAGGTCCCTGCTGCCCTTGCCTTCGGGCATGAGGTCCCTGCTGCCCTTGCCTCACGGCATGAGGTCCCTGCTGCCCTTGCCTCACGGCATGAGGTCCCCGTTGCCCTTGCCTCATGGCATGAGGTCCCCGTTGCCCTTGCCTCACGGCATGAGGTCCCCGTTGCCCTTGCCTCACGGCATGAGGTCCCCGTTGCCCTTGCCTCACGGCATGAGGTCCGAGAGGTGCCCGCTTCGCCAGAGGTCCGAGAGGTGCCCGCTTCGCCTGAGGTCCGAGAGGTGCCCGCTTCGCCAGAGGTCCGAGAGGTGCCCGCTTCGCCTGAGGTCCGAGAGGTGCCCGCTTCTCCAGAGGTCCGAGAGGTGCCCGATTCGCCAGAGGTCCGAGAGGTGCCCGCTTCGCCAGAGGTCCGAGAGGTGCCCGCTTCGCCAGAGGTCCGAGAGGTGCCCGCCTTGCCAGAGGTCCAAGAGGTGCCCGCCTTGCCAGAGGTCCGAGAGGTGCCCGCCTTGCCAGAGGTCCGAGAGGTGCCCGCCTTGCCAGAGGTCCGAGAGGTGCCCGCTTCGCCAGAGGTCCGAGAGGTGCCCGCTTCGCCAGAGGTCCGAGAGGTGCCCGCCTTGCCAGAGGTCCGAGAGGTGCCCGCCTTGCCAGAGGTCCACGCCTTGCCAGAGGTCCGAGAGGTGCTCGCCTTGCCAGAGGTCCGAGAGGTGCCCGCCTTGCCAGAGGTCCGAGAGGTGTCCACCTTGCCAGAGGTCCGGACAAGGCCTGTCCAGCCCCAGGAGGGGGTTCTGCCTGTCCAGCCCCAGGAGGGGGTTCTGCCTGTCCAGCCCCAGGAGGGGGTTCTGCCTGTCCAGCCCCAGGAGGGGGTTCTGCCTGTCCAGCCCCAGGAGGGGGTTCCGCCTGCCCAGCCCCAGGAGGGGGTTCCGCCTGCCCAGCCCCAGGAGGGGGTTCCGCCTGCCCAGCCCCAGGAGGGGGTTCCGCCTGCCCAGCCCCAGGAGGGGGTTCCGCCTGCCCAGCCCCAGGAGGGGGTTCCGCCTGTCCAGCCCCAGGAGGGGGTTCCGCCTGTCCAACACCAGATAGAGGTGCCTGCCATGCCCGAGATCCAAGATTTGCCCGAGGATCTGCCTTACTTTTATGGAAATATCTCTCACTGTTTAGCTCTCTTCAGATATTATCTGAGTTTTGATGACTTGTCCCCTATTGATATCATTGCTAACGTATGTATGAGATTCAGAGGGAGGCCTTGAAGTGGGTAAATGGTCTTATAGATAAGGGAGATCCAGTGTTACAAGATTTGCCCGGTTTCCTCAAGGCTGTGACCGAAAGATTCAGTCCACCAACTGTCCTCACGCTCCTAGATGAATCTACTAAGGTGTGCCCCTCTGAGAACCTGCCTTTGCAGTTTGGGGAGCACCCTCAGTTTTTCAGATGTGGGCAGGTATCTCTAGGTGTTCACGCAGATTGCTCGGCAAGTTTAACATCTACAAGTTTACCATCCGCTCTTGATTCCATCCAGGAAAATAAGAGGTCAGTTCTACCGCTGGGTGGTGGCTCCGACTCTGAGAGTGAGCTTCTGGATGATCCGAGACTCGTTTTTGATGGACCTGTATTGCCTAATAGTGTCTTTGTGACACCTTCAAATAGGGTTAGGCAACCCAGAAAGAAAAAAGGAAAAAAGAAGAGAAGGTGAACTTTGAGGCGTCTGGAATCCGCCTGTTTAAGGGGGGGATAATGTTAGGAATATTTGTGTTTTGTTTTGCCTTGCATTACCTCATTCCTGCCTCTAGGGGTCTCACTTGTTGCCTCAGGCAGTTGCACACTGCCTCTGCAGGGTAATTACCTGATTGTGTGCACCTGGAGCCCAACACCCTGCTGCTATTTAACTCCAGCTCACAGGCACTTAGTTGCAGATCATTGCGGTTCCGTATGGAGTGAGACTGGGCTCTCTCCAGTAACCCTGTCCAGATTCTGCCTTATTTGCTTTTTGGAGACTTCCCTGCAGTTTGCTAAAACGCATGTGCCTTGCTTCTGGACTTCTTACCCTGCCAGTTCAACATCTACATTTCTGGACTATTATTTGCAGTTTGTTTCCATTCCTGCCTGATCACTTCATTTTTGGTATGTTATTTTTCCCCTGCTTGATTTAAACCCGGATTTCTTCATGTTTATTTTGCATCTATGTTTAACCTGAAATATTCCATTTATCGTGTTTTGTTCCATGTAATCAAGCATCCAGTTTATATTTATTTTTACCACCACTTTTTCCACAATAAACTTTACTTAATTTTCACCTGGCTTCAGCTGACATCTTTCCAAGCACGCACACACAGAGAACTCTAGAAATCGTTACAATAATATCATTGAGATTAATCAAAGGCATGATGTGCCGTATGGTTGTCTATAAATTAAATTGTCTATTTTAATATCTTAAAATATATTTTAATGAAAATATTATAACTGACAAAAAATTATCACATTACAGAAGAATTGTATCCTGGGAATATATACCACTTACCGGCAGACTGGATGGCGGCTGTCAATATCCCGACAGCTGAATCCCATCTGCCAGATTGCCGGCAGCCGGGCGAGCACTAGGAGTCCCCTTGTGGGCTCAGTTGCTTTCTGCGCACTCCACAGGATCTATTCCTACTCTGTGGGTGTCGTAGACACCCAAGAGTGGGAATAGCCCTGGTGGGTTGGGATTCCGGCTGTCGATATTGCCGGCTGTCTGGATTTCAGCATCGGTATCCTGTATGCAGAATCAAATATTTAAAGGAATCTATCCACGTGATCCATTTATGTGAAGATAAGCCCTTGTGATATGTTACCTACTGGTAAAATGACACAATTCCCTTGGGCATTTGTATTCAAAATGCATAACAGCCGTCAGCTGGGTGAACACTTGTTGGCAGTATATTCTTTGGCCTTTTTGCTTAAAAAAATAGTAGATATTTTATATCATAATTGCAATTTAAAAGACTTTTCAGGCGATGTGGACAATATAGTATTTACTTTATATTTTTTTTGTGTAAAAATACTAAATATGATAAGTTCTTCAACCATTTTAGTTTTTATGCACAACATAATTATTGTTTAGTTTCACTGTTTGTAAATCACGTACCAAGAATTCATTGTTTGTGATATAAAACAGATAAATATACACAGAAATGTATAACTTGTCATAAACACTATTGTGTTTGAGACATTTTATTTAAAATGCTATAGTATATGGTTACAATGATTTTATTATAAACAAAAAAGTAAAACTTTTTTGTTGTGTATCTATATGGGTTTTATTAAAATCACTGATTAGAAATACAATGTTTTTCTCAAAGAATAAAACAGACATTTCTGAATCATAAACTTATTTTATTGTAGCATAAATGCATGTAGACATATCCACAGATACATAGCAGATGCATTATTCTAACAAAGTATTTTAATTATATTTTTATCTGTGAAACAATTACAAATATGAAAGTTCTAGAAACATTTTAATTTTAACACTATGCATTCCAGGCCCAGACCTAGAGTTAGGGACCACCAGTATAAGGGGGGCTGTGGTGGAGCCTGGTGGCTTATCATATATTTGCAAATGTATGTAACTAAGACCTCTGGATTTATATAATATATATAGTCTTTCAAGTCTTTGTACTGGTACAGCTTGGTGTGCTGGGGGACACCAGGGGCTTATCCAGAATGTATTTCTTGCTTAGACTACCCCCTCCCTTTCACACACCTGAATTGTATTGTCTAATTAATATGAGCAAGTTACATTTTGTTCTGTTAGTATGAGGGGCACAGATGGGACCAAAGTTTGGAGGGTATTCTGGTCTCTGTAGTGTTACTTGGAGATCCCAGAGGTATCTTCAGGTAAGTTAGCTCTCAATTCGGCTACATTTTCTCGGATGCCATTATCATGTGGAATTATGTTATATTACCCAGAAAAGAGGTTATTATTATTAGTACCTGGGGCGAGTCTTGAGTGTTGTCCCCCCTGGATTGGTGTGGCAGATCTGCTTTGGGGTAGCACACTGCAAGATCTTATTTAGCACCCCCTTAACACATTTATTAATCCTTCTGGTCTTTTAATTACACCTTAACTAGTATATTCCTAACAGATCCAGTAGATTTAATTACTCCTGCGATAGCTGCTGATCACGCTGAAGGCCCTGGTGATAGAGATGAGGAAGACATGATACATTTATACTTTTTGGCATCTTACCACCTACTGCACCAAGCCCTACACTACCAAGACAGCAACTAAAGTAGCGATGGCCATTGGTGGGTTATTCCTTTGATGGTCACCATCGATGTTACCATTAATGGATAACCTTAATAGTGTAAATCAACCTGTAAGGGTACCATCAATGGCTTTACTCACTTCATGCCTGCATTAGTGTTAAATGACCTGAGGGCTAATCAGAGCCCAGGTGGGGTACAGGGGTGTTTGGGGAGGAGCTAACTTCTGTGTCCCGACCCTTGGAAAAAAAGAAAATTGGTAGCCCTGTACCATCGATGGTGGGAAACCATTAGGTTGTCCCCATCGATAGTAAAATTATTCACAATTGGTCATAGACCATTGATAACTTCAAATAAT
This sequence comes from Pseudophryne corroboree, assembly GCF_028390025.1. Classification (NCBI taxonomy): domain Eukaryota; kingdom Metazoa; phylum Chordata; class Amphibia; order Anura; family Myobatrachidae; genus Pseudophryne; species Pseudophryne corroboree. Next base: position 589,909,973 of record NC_086446.1, on the reverse strand, counting down.
TGATGGTTGATTGCCATCCTTAAACTAAAAGCACCTACTGCCACACCTACTACAGATCATGTGGCTCTAATGATGACTGCTATATCTGCATTTGAGGAAAGTGAGGTAGAGCTGATGGGAGCCCAAATACACTACACCAAATAAGACAGCTATCTAGGCAAATGAGGCGTCGGAACATTATACTGTCTACCATTATTGTGCACAGTGTAGAGAATCAAAATATGACACTTAGCAGAATGCATACCTCCCAACTGTCCCAACAGTCACATTTTTGGGGGGATTGTCCTGCTGTCCCACCCACAGGTTGCGGTGTTGGTGGTGGGGGCAGTTGGGAGAACCCCTGTCAGTCACTGATCTGCATAGCAGAGCAGCGGTAAATAGCATGCGCACAGCATCCATTCACAGGAGACAGAAGGACTGAGGGCTTGCCAGCAGCTCACAGAGCGCTGGGCATGCCCCCTCTGTGACGCAAATGGGAGGCATAGCAGGTGGTCGCAGCATTCCTGTGAAGCCATGCCCTCTTCTAACAAAGCGATGAGGCGTGCGCTGCTCCGCTGCATAGAGAAGTCTCTCTTTTCAAATACTGAAAGTTGGGAGGTATGAGAATGCATGATTCAAATCTTAGAATGAACTGCCAGGGGGTATACAGATGTGTCCACTATTACCTTTCTGAAAAGAGTGCCATGGTAGTAAATTTGGCATGACATATATTCCTTGTGTTTTTGTGCCGTCATATTGTGCCGTGACAATTCGTGACAATTCATAGTTTCACCACTGGGTGGCCAGTGCATCACGTAACATAGCTTTGCACTAATATTGCTGTTAAATAGACACTGTAATCAGTATGGCCAGCTTTAAAGTCTAATTGCTAATTGTGTAGGTGTGAAAATCTCAGTGTGAGAGGCCTTTGAAGTAGACTCCTTGAGGGGTACAGATTTTATCCTGGCTGGGGGATGTTACTATCAGTGAAGTGCGGTGGGCACGTCCCTGCTTACTATACAGTATGTTGCTCAAAGCACAGAGGTGAATGAAGTCTAAAGTGAAATTAAATAATAAGTTAATAAAAACCTTAGTGCTACAGTATAGAGTAAAAGAACATATTATAAGATTTTGCAATGATAAAATATTTCCAAATAAAGGGCCTCATTACGAGTTGATCAGACGAAGCTGCATTTTGCAGCCCGTGCGACCAACCAACCTCCGCCTATGGGGGTTGTTTTTTTCCCCATACCAAGGCTTTGATCACTTGTGCAGGCCTGTTATGGTAAAAAATGTTGTGCAGTTTCTAAGTAGTTCTGGACTTAGGGGGTCATTACGACCCAATCGCAGCGTGTCGTTGTTCGCACAGCTGCAATGGGGTCCCTACTGCACATGCGCGACGGCCGCTATGCGCACGCACGGCTGTCGCCGGGAAACGACGCTGGTACCGAAAAAGCGATCGCTGCAACGATCGCACGAAGATTGACAGGCGGAGGGGGTTCCTTGGCATCAACTCACCGTTTGCAGCCGTTTTCGGGGAGTGGTAAGAAAAACGCAGGCGTGGTGAGAGAAACGCAGGCATGTCCAGAACGGGTGTTTGACGTCAGAGCCAGGACCAAACACGCTGAAATCGATGCAGCAGGTAAGTAAGTCACTGTCACCCCTGCGCTGAGGATACCGCCGGCACTGCCCACACTGCCGGCACCCCTGCACTGGGGATGCCTGCAGCACTCCTGCGCTGAGGACACCTCCTGCACTGCCAACACTGCCGGCACTTTTGCACCTAGGACACTTCCGGCACTCCCACACTGCCGACACCCCTGACTGCTGACACTGCTGGCACCCCTGCGCTGGGGATACTGCCAGCACTCCTGCACTGAAGACACCTCTCGCACCGAGGACACTTCTGGCACTTCCACACTGCCGACACCCCTGAACTCCTGCACTAAGGACACCTCCGGTACTCCCGCACTGCCGACACTGCCGGCACCCCTGCACTGAGGACACCGCTGGCACTTCTCGCACTGCTGACACTCCTGCACTGGGTATACTGCCATCATTCCTGCACTGAGGACACCTCCTGCAGTGCCGACACTGCCGGCACCCCTGCACCGAGAACACTACCAGCACTCCCACACTGCCGGAACCCATGAACTCCTGCAATGAGGACACCGCCCGCACTGCCGGCACTCCTGCAATGAGGACACCTTTTGCACTGCCGACACCCCTGCCCTGCCGGCACACCTATTGCTAGCACTCATGGACTGAGGACACCTCCCGCACTGCCGGCACTTCTGCACCGAGGACACTTCCGGCACCCCCACACTGCCGGCACCCCTGAACTCCTGCAAAGAGGATACCTCCCGCACTGCCGACACTGCTGGCACACCTGCACTGGGGATACTGCCAGCACTCCTAGACTGAGGACACCTCCCGCACTGCTGGCACCCCTGCACCGAGGACACTTCCGGCAATCCCACACTGCCAGCACCCCTGAACTCATGCATTGAGGACACCTCCCACACTGCTGGAACCCCTGCACCGAAGACACTTCTGGCACTCCCAAACTGCCGACACCCCTGAACTCTTGCACTAAGGACACCTCCAGTACTCCCGCACTGCCGGCACCCCTGCACTGAGGACACCACCGGCACTGCCTGTACTGCTGACACTCCTGCACTGGGGATACTGCCAGAATTCCTGCACTAAGGACACCTCCTGCACTGCCGACACTGCCGGCACCCCTGCACCGAGGACACTTCCGGCACTCCCACACTGCCGGCACCCCTGAACTCTTGCAATGAGGACACCGCCCGCACTGCCAGCACTCCTGCAATGAGGACACCTCCCGCACTGCCGACACCCCCGGCCTGCCGGCACACCTATTGCTAGCACTCATGGACTGAGGACACCTCCCGCACTGCTGGCACTTCTGCACCGAGGACACTTCCGGCACCCCTGAACTCCTGCAATGAGGACACCTCCTGCACTGCCGACGCTGCCAGCACACCTGCACAGAGAACACTTCCGGCACTACCACACTGCCAGCACCCCTGAACTACTGCAATGAGGACACCGCCCGCACTGCCGGCACTCCTGCAATGAGGACACCTTTTGCACTGCCGACACCCCTGCCCTGCCGGCACACCTATTGCTAGCACTCATGGACTGAGGACATCTCCCGCACTGCCGGCACTTCTGCACCGAGGACACTTCTGGCACCCCCACACTGCCGGCACCCCTGAACTCCTGCAATGAGGACACCTCCCGCACTGCAGACACTGCCGGCACACCTGCACAGAGAACACTTCCGGCACTACCACACTGCCAGCACCCCTGGACTACTGCAATGAGGACACCGCCCGCACTGCTGGCACTCCTGCAACGAGGACACCTTTCGCACTGCTGACACCCCCGCCCTGCCGGCACACCTATTGCTAGCACTCCTGCACTGAAGACACCTCCCACACTGTCAACACTGCTGGCACCCCTGCACCAAGGACACTTCTGGCACTCCCACACTGCCGACCCCCTGACCTGTAATAATTATGTAGACCATTTATTTTCTGTGCTGCCAGTGATTATAGAAAGAAATGGACAAGCCAGCTGCATGTAATTGGAATGGGTCATATTGTCGACAATAAGGTCAACAGTCATTAGGTCGACCAATATTGGTCGACAGGCCATATGTCGACACATAAAAAAAGACAGTACGCAAACGAATAATGCATAGAATTTGCATAAAGGGCCCTTTACCTATCGTACTCATCATTTCTGCAAATGCTAAAAATATCAAAATTAGACTACCTGCTTAAATTAATTTGCTATATTTTATCTGCAACATGTACTTCACCCTAGTATTACATTTGTTATGCAATCTTTAAAATTGTTTTTAAAAAAAAAGTAGTCACCCCTGCAACACTGTATACTGTTATTGTGTATGGATTGTACAAAGCATCCAAGTGATTGCATTCATTTTCATCATTACAGTATATTTATACTCTTTATTTGGAATTATTTTATCATTGCAAAGTCTTATAATATGTTCCATTACTTTGTAGCACTATTAGGTTTTAATTAACTTATTCTTTAATGTCACTTTAGACTTCATTCACCTCTGTGTTCTGAGTAACAAATAACTTCAATTTTTGCATTAATAAACTGAGGCTCTGAATTGCTAAAAGTTCACTGTTCATTTCAAATTCCAGGACAGCAGCCCTTCCCCCACCCAGAATACATGTTACTGTGCTGTATCTCTATCCCCCAAGGAATGTACTTCAAAGGCCTCTCACACTGAGATTTTCACACCTAAATAGTAATTGGACTCTAAAGCTGGCCATACTGTACATCAGAACGACCTGAATACAATCACACACACATAGCGATTAAGGGGTTACAGGGATCCGGACTGAAAGTCGACAGTAACTAGGTCGACAATGTCTAGGTCGACCACTATCGGTCGACAGTGACTAGGTCGACAGGGTCTTTAGGTCGACATGTTCTAGGTCGACAGGTCAAATGGTCGACATGAGTTTTTCACAATTTTTTTCTTTTTTTGAACCTTTTCATACTTAATGATCCACGTGGACTACGATTGGAACGGTAATCTGTGCCGAGCGAAGCGAAGGCACCATGCCCGAAGCATGGCGAGCGAAGCGAGCCATGCGAGGGGACGCGGTGCACTAATTGGGGTTCCCGGTCACTCTACGAAGAAAATGACACCAAAATAACATTAAAAACTCATATCAACCTTTTGACCTGTCGACCTAGAACATGTCGACCTAAAGACCCTGTCGACCTAGACACCCTGTCAACCTAGTTACTGTCGACCAATAGTGGTCGACCTAGACATTGTCGACCTAGTTACTGTCGACTTTCAATACCACACCCGCTTAGTACCAGGGGGTTACATGCTCATTCTGGGTAGCGCTGGGTAATGGTCTAGTAATACCCCTGGCATCTGTCTCCTAGAAGGGCTGTCTTCCATGCTGTCTGCATGGAATCTGCAGCTTCCAGTAGTAGGTAGAGCCTAAGCATCTATTGTGCAGGTGCTGCGCCCCCCCCAGGACTCAGCCATCCAGGCTGCAACCTTATGGCTGATCAGGCCCTAGGTCTCATGTTTCTTCACCCGCTTGTATGGCAGACAGAGCACCCAGTCACTTATTATGGAGCACAGCCCAAGCACTGGACTGATTTGTGGCAGACAGGTGCAGCACCCACTTGTATGGCAGACAGAGCACCCGGTTACTTATTATGGCAGCACAGCCCAAGCACTGGACTGATTTGTGGCAGACAGGCACAGCACCCATTTGTATGGCAGACAGAGCACCCAGTGACTTATTATGGCAACACAGCCTCAGCACTGGACCGATTTGTGGCAGACAGATGCAGCACCCACTTGTATGGCAGACACTGTCGATCTTCAGACCGGATCCCAGTGAAATATATGCGATATTGAAATACCAAAAATTCTCTCTACTCACACATTAACCACCAAACAATTGCTAAAAATGACAAGTATCAATAGTGCCTTTTAGTTAGTATCATAATTTCCATATCGAATCTCTGTGTGGAGTTTGTATGAACTCTCCATCAGCACATTATCAATCATAAGAGAAAAGATTTTTTCAAACATATAGGCAACATTGAGCCAGGTACATGTTGGAAGTTAGTATGAGAGATGTATTGGAAAAATATTAATACTTCACAATTAGCTGCTACAGCTGATATTCCCGTGTGCATGATGGATAAATTGCCCTGCACATATGGCTCATGGGGGTCATTCTGACCCGATCGCTGCTGCTGACCAGCCGCTGCGGGCCGTGTAGCGATGGGTAGCTCCCGACCAGCACGCTAAAGCTGCGCTGGCCGGGAGCTACTCCTGAAGTACAAAAGCATCGCCGCTGTGCAATGCTTTTGCACTTCTGCGGGGGGGGGGGGGGGGGCGGAACTGACCTGCGGGGTGGACTAGCCCTGTGCTGGGCATCCCCCCGCATGTCTCTGTTCCTGATCGTAGCCCTGCAAAATTTTGGAGGACTACGATCAACTCGGAATGACCCCCCATAGCTGCAATTTTGTTAGCAGATGGCCAAAACCATGGGGGTCATGCAGACCTGATCGCAAGCTAGGTTTTTTTCGCTGCGCTGCGATCAGGTCATAACTGCGCATGCGTGTGCACCGCAATACGCATGCGCGTCGCACGGGTACAAAGTGATCGTTGCTGAGCAATGGATTTAATGAAGAATCCATTCGCACAGACAATCGCAAGGAGATTAACTGGAAGAAAACATTTGTGGATGTCAACTGACCATTTTCTGGGAGTGTTTGGAAAAACGCAGGTGTGTGCATGCATTTGCAGGGTGGGTGTCTGACGTAAATTCGGGGCAATCAATTTGGCCTGTTCGTGTCCGGAATTGACGTCAGACACCTGCCCTGCAAATGCTTGGATACGCCTACGTTTTTCCAAACACTCCCAGAAAACATTCAGTTGCCACCCACAAATGCCCTCTTCCTGTCAATCTCCTTGCGATCTGCTGTGCGAATCGATTCTTCGTTAAATCCATCGCTCAGCAACGATCCGCTTTGTACCCGTACAACGCGCATGCGCATTGCGGTGCATACGCATGTGCAGTATCGACCTGATCGCACCGCTGCGAAAAAACCTAGCATGCGATCATTTCGGATTGACCTCCATGGTTTTGCCCATTTGCAAATAAAATGCTGCTAGGATCAGGTCAGAACTACTCCCTCTAGAATCTCTCTATCAGACTTTCTGCTTACTCAGTTTCTGAAAATGCCACCTGCTGTCTGAAAAGTGGTACTGCACTATATTTCAGACGAGATACACATGGCTCGCTGTGTATATCTTGAGAGGAAAGCTTATCTCGTGCCATGAACGGCAGGCCATGATACTTTTTTCAGAAAGGTAATAGTGGACACATCTGTATTTACAAAAATTCGGTTTGGGATTAATTTTTATGAATCTTGAAAATTGACTGAAATTAATTCTATTGAAACTGAAAAGTCCCTTAAAAAATCTTTGCATTCAATTTTCAAATCAAATTCGATTCATTTTTAGAAGGGGTTTAGGGCTTAATTTATGGTTTATTGCAAAAGTAAAATATTCCTCTAATAGGCAAAACCAAGTGCACTGCAGGTGGGGCAGATATAACATGTGCAGAGAGATTTAGATTTGGGTGGGGTGTGTTGAAACTGAAATCTAAATTGCAGTGTAAAAATAAAGCACAAATCAGAAAGAATTCAATGACACATGCGCTTGTAAAATATTAAAAATCACAAATTCAATTTAGTAAAATAATAATATCATATACCCCACAGTCGACTGGAGAGATGTGTGCTGAGCTGTCTATGATAGATCGCTCAGCACACATATCTTTAGTGTGTACCACCCTATACCATAACCTTGGACAGCCATTATTCCTACATTTACACTGCTTCACATGCTTTTGGGTACTTTAACAGTCATCACAATCAATTTCCTACCAATAGAATTGTGTTTCGAAGCACAAAGTGAATGTCTAACATGATTCAATTTATTTGGGGATTTAAATTTCGATTTAGTGTTTGATTTCAAATCGATTTGCAAATTAAATGTTAGTAAATGAGGGTATCCAGTGCTTAAAGTGGTCCTAGAGAGGTGGTAGACCACCCGATGCTTGTGAAATAAAGGGATTGTGCGTGCCGCAGGCACACGCTGCAAAAAGGGGCATGTCCTTGAAAAAGAGGACGTAGTCACCCAATAGTATCCCCAATTCAAATTACGCCACACAGTAGCACAATCTTATTCACATTACACCACATAGTAGTGTCCCTTATTCATGTTATGACACACATTAGTGCCCCTTATACATAAAGCCCAAAGTAGTAGCACCCTTAATACACATAATGCCCACAGCTGTAGCACCCCCTATGCAATACTCACTGTAGTGGTAGTACCCACAGTAGTAGTGCCCCTTATGTAGAGCCCATAGTATTGGTGCCCCTTATTCAGAGCCCCCAGTAGTAGTGCCCCTTATGTCCCCAGGGGTGATGCCCCTTATTAAGTGCCCCCTATGCAATATTCTCATTAGTATTGCCTCCAGTAGTAATGCCTCCGTAGTTATGCCCCCTGTAGTTAAGTCCCAGTAGATATGCCCCCTGTAGTTATACCCGCTGTAGTTAGGCCCCCAGTTGGTGTTCCCCCAGTACTAATACCCCCATAGTTATGTCCCCAGTAGATGTGCCCCCTGTAGTTATGCTCGCTGTAGATATGCCCCAAGTAGGTTTGCCCCCAGTGGTTATGCCCCCAGTTGCTGTGCCCCCAGTTTGTTTTCCACCCAGTAGATATGCCCCCAGTTCTCCCCTCTAGTAGCGCTGCTTACACACACAAAAGATGAAAAAAAATGAACACAATACTCACCTGCGCCGCTTCTGCTTCCGGACCGCAGCCTTCGTCTGGCGCCCGCCGCTCGCTCCTCGCAGCTATGTGAGAGACGTCATGACGTCTCTCACATAGCGCACAGCCGCACACACTGCCTGAGCCGGAAGCTGGAGCTCAGGACTGAGCTCCGGCTTCCGGCTGTGCTTAGAGGGAAAGAGCCGGAGCCCGATGCTAACACAGTTTCAGCGTGCGCCCGGCATTTCCCTAGGTTAGATGAGCCGGAGGAGGCGGAACTGCGTTTCGTCTCCAAATGGAACTGGAAGAACACAGTTCCACTCCGTTCCAGCTCACTTTAACCTCTGAGGGGATCCTATATTCGACTATGGGAAAACATCAATGTTTTTCAGAATTCAGTTTTAGAATCGATTTGAAATCAATGGAAAATCGAATGGTAATTGAATGCCAAATCCCTCTGCTTACAATTTTTGCTCTCTAGGTTATAAATGTATAAACTTTCAAGTGATTTTAAAACTCACAGACTAGTTTTAGGAATACAGAACACACTTTAAAAATGAAATACAGTTATATTGTACATGGTGTAAAACCTGTTAGAGATAAACAACATAAATATTTTATTCAGAGGATTTCATATACTCTGTACCTGAAACTGGATACATATCTAGTTTTACAGATAATGTCAGTGATTGCTTTTCTGCTCTTCAGAAAGTCAGAGGAGCTAGGCAAAACATTGAGTGCTTTCTTTTACATGTCAATGCTTTGTAAAACATAAAAAAATGTAATAGGTTTTCTACTTTGAAGTTTATTATGAAAAATATTTTCTTTGTCATTCAATCAAATACTGTCTAATCCATCAGCAGCTGTTTGCTCTTATTCATGTATAATTTACATCAGGGACATACTGTAAGTTCATCCCAGTCACCTACAGGCAAGTTGGTGTTTTGTGCCACCTACCTCCCCTTAAAAAAGGGGTAATAGTTTTTCATTAAACATTAGGTCAGATGCAGCCTTCATTAATAAGAGTGTACTCATACCAAGCATAAAACACTGTGGGCTGGATACCACAAGGCTCACATATATGTATTACCAGGCAAAACTGCGTCCATGGAGGGAATTAAATTGTTTGAAAAGTCAGTTGGGTGTCTGTTTTTTTCCTGTCTAATAGACAGGAAAAAACAGACACCCAACCGACTTTTCAAACAATTGAATTCCCCCCATGTGTCTGACTCATCGCCAGGAATCACAAACAGGAATGAGCGTTACTAGGCCATGCCCTAATGCGTTTCGTCATCAGAATTCATCAGAAGGCTGGCCTAAAGAGAGCTCGATGCATACTATAACCCCACCTGTAACCAACGATAGCAGTGGGCAGGACATAACCAGAGGAACTTCAGACGCCACTCAATATTAGCGGTAGGTGGGATGTAACATAACGCCATCCCCACTCAATAGCACCAGTGGGTGGAGTCTGGTGTAACCAGTGTCAGCAGCCAATCAGTAATAACAATGGGTGGGACATTAAAATGTAAACAAACATGCCTCCTTTTGCCTGTAACTGGATGCATATATTACAATAGCACATATAAAAACAATGATTTAAAAACAGTATATAAAAATAATATAGGGAAATAAACGTATATCTTCTTTGGTGTTCTGTTCTGTTTTACTTTGTATTAAGACTGATCACAGGCAAACTGCCTAATAAAAAACAACTGTAAACATAATCTGTTATTATATTCTTATATTTACCAGATAGTGATAGTAGCCTAAAATACATGTATCCAAATATGATTCACAGAGTAGGGGAATATTCATGCTATCATATCAACAGTTAGAATAGGGACCTCTTATTTATCAATGGGGAAATATCATATCCCTCATTAAGACCTACAGGGATTAAATAATTCAGTGTTAGAAACTAGTAGGTTTCCCTCCTCAAAAGCAACCTTACCCTATCACTTCCTCTTTTACCAGGTAATACCATTTCACAGAGCCGTAACTAGACATTTCGGTGCCCTGTGCAAGAAAGAGAATTGGTGCCCCTCCCATATTTGAAATACCAACAGTGCGCACCAAAGGCACGCAGTAAAAATATAGGGGCATGGCTTCATGGGGAAGGGGCATGGCTACAGAATTCATATTACATTAAACCACACAGTAGTGTATATTAGTCACATTACACCACACAGTGGTACCACTTATACACATTATGACACAGTAGAGCCACTTATACACATTACGCCAGGTAGCCCATTATACACATTACACCAGGCAGCCTATTACACACATTACGCCAGGTAACCCCTTATACACATTACTCCAGGTAGCCCCTTATACACATTACGCCAGGTAGCCCATTATACACATTATGCCAGGTAACCTATTATGCACATTACAACAGGTAGAGCCTTTTATACACATTATGCCAGATAGCCCATTATATACATTGTGTCAGGTAGCCTATTATACACATTACGCCAGGTAGCCCATTAACACATTGCACCAAGTAGTTTCCTATAGACAAACAACCTGCATGCTGTTGGACCTCACTGGAGTGCCTGCTGCTGCTCAGTAGCTTTCCTCTCCCTCCCGGCCCAATTCTGCAGCTCTTCACAGTGCAGGGCACTGTGGGTGGGTTGGGGGTGAGCTGGGAAATATATGTCATCTCTCCCAGGGGGAAGAAGCTGCAGAGTGCAGACACACAAGGAGGAGCCAGAACGGGAGGGGCGGAGCCGGATCTTGATGACCAACTGAAGCTGTCATTGCCCGGCTACAGTTATGCATCTAGTAAGCGTGGACATCAGTGCAATGGTGGCGGTATTGCTGCTGAGTGGTTGTTGCCGGCGGTTCTGCACTCACAGTGCATATGCGCTGTGGGCCAGGCACCGCTGGCACAGAGCTAGTTATGGCCCTGCCATATCAATTCCCTTCACTTTCATACATTCGGATCACTATTATAACTTTGCATACAGTGTCTGGGGACACTATGATTAATAACACTGTTTTTAATATTACATACAGTATATGTTCTGAAGTTCTTTTAATGTTTTTTAATGCTCTCTTTGTCTTGCCTATTTATTTTACTCCACACGAGCAAGTGAGCAGGTATACTGTATACAAGGAATTGCAATTAATAAAATTCTTAATACCAATACAAATTTTTTCTACTCCTTCAATAATTGAACCTTTTTTTTCCATATGTGGACACACTTTACATGAACCACAAGGGAAACAGCCTTTGATATTTAGAAAATACTTTGTTAGTGGTTTACCCTCTATTGCTACCAATTGGCTCTTAGAAATCATTGATTTGATAGCCTTTGCCTTCCTATACACTATTTTTAGTTGTTTCAGAATGCTTTGTATCCTCAACGCATTTCCCCATACTCAGGCAGGTTTTTCAAGAGGCAAAAAAACTTGTCCAAGTGCGGGGAAATGCGTTGAGCATACAAAAGGATTCATTACACACATAGGAGTGTGATCAAAGCAGACTGCGCTGTACCTGCTAGATGTGATTATTCACATATAGCTATCACCATATTTAGTGGTGTCAGCCATTCTGCTGTCGCAGCTATTGTAGAACCATGCCATCCTGAATCTGTTGAAGGGTGCTGCTGTTGTGTTGCCCGGGAGAACAAGGAGAGATGGGACAGTGTATATTGTGGCTGGTACGACCAGAGCCGTAACTACGTGTGTGCCAGGTGTGCCTGGCACACATCGCAATTCTCCCTGAGGGCGCAACTGCCCGCATTCCCTAAAGTCACCAGCGGCATTGTAATGAGTCAAACTGACTCATTACAAGCCACCTGTGTGTGTGTATGCCGCCGGAGAGGAGCAGCTCCGGGGGCAAGGGAGGAGGAGGAGGAGAGGGGGGGGGGAGGAGGGAGCCGCAGCAGCGCTATGTAATTGGTGGCAGCGTCGCTGCAGCTGTCCCTCTCCTTCCACATAGGCTGGCTGCCACTGCTGTGATTGCTGGGATGCGCTTCCCTCATCCCAGCATTCACAGCGGTGGCGGTCAGCTAATGTGGAAGGAGAGGGACAGCTGCAGCAGCGCCGCTACCAATTACAGTGTGCTTCTGTGGCTACCGAGTCCCCCTCCCTCCTCCTCCTCCTCCTTCTCCCCTGCCTCCTATCTATCTATCTATCTATCTATCTATCTATCTATCTATCTATCTATCATGTCTACCTAATGTGTAAAAGGGGGACTGGCTGCTGTAATGTGTAAATAGGGGGACGCTGTCTGCCGTAATGTGTAAAAAGGGGACGCTGTCTGCCGTAATGTGTTAAAAGGGGACTCTGTCCCCTGTAATGTGAAAAAGGGGCTCTACATGGTGTAGTGCCGCTACTGTGTGGCATAAGTTGAATAATGGAGACTACTGTGCACCGTAATATGAATTGATATTGGGGGTAATTCCAAATTGATCGCAGCAGGATTTTTTTTTAGCAATTGGGCAAAACCATGTGCACTGCAGGGGAGGCAGATATAACATGTGCAGAGAGAGTTAGATTTGGGTGTGGTGTGTTCAATCAGCAATCTAATTTGCAGTGTAAAAATAAAGCAGCCAGTATTTACCCTGCACAGAAATAAAATAACACACCCAAATCTAACTCTATCTGCACATGTTATATCTGCCTCCCCTGCAGTGCACATGGTTTTGCCCAACTGCTAAAAAACATCCTGCTGTGATCAACTTGGAATTACCCCCATTATTGTGTGGCCACACCCCTTCCCCATGAAGCCATGCCCCTATATATTTTTGGTGCGGCTGCGGGTCGCACTGCCTGTGTATTACATAAAGGGGGGCGCCAATGCCCATTTTTTGCACACAGCGCTAAAATGTCTAGTTACGACTCTGGGTATGACCTCCACGCTAGCACATAATATATATCTAGCTCTTACCATTAAATTTTGGATTAAACTCCCCAGTTTGACACCTATAGAACAGGAGCAGTCAATACACCCATTACTCACCTGTGATAGCCTTCCTGCAACTTTGCAATTGTGGTGACGTTGAGATAGACTGTGACAACTGAGTGTCTCCACTACCCTATAACTACGGTTATTAACAAATCTCTTTAAAAAAAATTCTACCGATGAATACTGATGGATGGTAACAATTTAATCTTCATGCCTCATACCCAGATTTAAGCGATAAGAGAGTTATATAGTTTTACCTGTTCATGTAATGATATACTGTATATACATTTGAATACTACCTACAAACTGTATGTGAATAAAACGTATGCGTGCATACTTTTTAAAAATATTTTTTATTAAGACTGTTTTATTAATTCAATTGCGGTTTGCCTAAAGGTGTGTACACAGTGAGATCCTTGCTATGTCCGATTTTGACTATACGATTGCCCCTGAACTCTCTGGAGCCTAGCACCACCAATTTTGACTATCTTTTCTTGAGATTTTGACTATGTGGGTAATTCAGATCTAATCGCTGGGCAGCGATTTTTGCCGCCTACAGGGGGAGTAAGTTTTCGCTATATAGGTGTGCATTCGCATGTGTAGCAGAGCTGCACAAACTGATTTTGTGCAGTCTCTCCGGAGCCCAGGACTTACTCAACCGCTGCGATCACATCAGGCTGATCGGGACCGGATTTGATGTCGGACACCCTCCCTGAAATGCTTGATCCCGCCTGCATTTTCCCTGACACTCCCAGAAAACAGTCAGTTGCCACCCACAAATGGCCTCTTCCTGTCAATCTCCTTGCCTGTTGCAGCCGTGTGATGCGCCGGTGCAGTGAGTTGCATACGAAAACGCACAGCATCGATCAGATCTGAATAACCCCTCTTTGTGTGCTTGTAATTTTGGCTTTGGACGGTTTTAGGTACAGTATGTGTGATTTTGACTATTTCATTAGAATAGTGGGATGACATTACAGGGTTGGGGGGAGTATCTTTTTCTGTCAAATAAATAATGGCAGCCATTTTAAAACAGTGCATTTCTGCTCAGTGTCTATTTTTGTCAGGTTTACCTACAGTACTAAATGCTTCACATTGCTAGTGTGCTTTTCTTTGCTTTTTGGCTTGCCAGAATAAAGTGCTTTTTGTCATGAATTACTACCAGTGAGTCAGGGTGTTATATGCTGAGGCAGTGTGTGACATGGAGAGAGCGCAGAGAAGGGAGAGGAGATGTGCTCGATCCTGTTGGACCAGACAGGGGAGGCAGTGCCTCCCCTGTCATAATCATTAAAATGATATAAAAGAAATACTTATGACACAGATTCTGTGTCATAAGTATATGCATTAGGCTTTATATTATTTTAATGATTCTTGGGCTCTACATATTCTTTATGAATGAGTTTAGGAGGCACCGCTGTCGGTGCCTCCCGCTCAGGGCCGTCTTAACAGCAGTGTAGGCCCCTGGGCACAGCAATGCACTGGGCCCCCTACCCATCCTCCAGTGGTAGGGGTGGGGGGTGCTATCAGCGCAGCTTTGATGTCCCCCAGGCGTTAGAGGGTGTTCTATCTTCAGCTCAGCATGTAGGACCTGTAACAGTAATTTCTGCTAATTACTCCTTTACTGCACAGATGGGGCTAAACTGTAGAAGGGGGCATTGGGCTGAATGATGGGGCCCTGTTACATGACTTCCAGAGTGGTAGCGGGTGTTTAATACGTAGGGGAGGGGTGGATAGTGGAGTGGGCTTAATATTTTCCGGTGGGAGGGCAGCTTGCTTGACTGCAGATATCTCAAGTTTCTGAAAATATATTTCTTAGCTTTGAATGGAATAAAAAACTAGAGAGTCCCACCTTTCAGGAGGTTCTGGGGACTTGGGGATCAGAGTTCAGGAGCCAGAGCAATTCACCAACGAAAATCTAAAACTGCATATTAGGTGTGTGGAGCTGGAGCAGGGACCAGCTGCTTGAAGGCTGATATCTCTGGTTCTGGGCATAGTAGAGACAAGCTGCCAGTGTCCACCAAAAGGGGAGAGTCCCAGATTTTGGCTTATATCCTCACAAATACTCTAAGTCAAACAAAACCCAAGATATCAGGCTGGGAAGTGCAATTAACAGGCTTGGTTGGGGACCACTGCTTTCAAGTCAGATATCTCCGGTTCCCCAGGGCCGATTTTCAAAGATCTGGTACCCCTGGAAAGAGGGGACCCTCAGCTATCAGCCTAGGGCCCTTATACTCCTGGGGCCCTTGGGCAAGAGCCCATTGAGCCAATACGAAAAGACGGCCCTGCTCCCGCTGTCAGTGTAAAGGGAAGGAAGCGGGGAGGCGGGACAAAGAATTGGGCAGTAAAAGCCCATTATAAAATGCATCTGAAGCGGCACTTAGTGGAAGTGCCGCTTTGACTTGGGAGTGGCAGGGGTGTGCTTTCAACCCATAGCACGCCCCTGTAGCTAAGAGTGACCAGCATCGGCAGCGGTGTGGAGCGAGAAGCTGCCGGCTGCCCATCAGCACGGATTTAGCAGAGCGGGAGGGGAGCTGTCCCGGTGCTGCAAGGGGTGTGAGGCGCGCCTTCCCCTTGTCTCTCTGCCGCCGTCGTCCGTGAGTCCCGCCGCGGCCGTCGTCCGTGAGTACAGCCGCCGCCGTCCCTTCTCAGCCCCAGAGAGCAGCTTCCTGCTGCCGCCGTCTGTCATCCGCTCTAAGGGGCTCCGGAGCGTCGCCGCAGCTGTCCTGTGGATGGTGGATCGTGGCCCCCCCAAGGTGAGTAACACACACACACACACTCACACTCTCTCTATTGTGTAAGAAAAATAAAAAAGGGGACTTCTGCCGTAATGTGTAACAAAGGGGACGTTGTCTGCCGTAATGTGTAAAAAACGGGGACGCTGTCTGCCGTAATGTGTAAAAACAGGACGTTGTCTGCCATAATGTGTAAAAAAAGGGACGTTGTCTGCCGTAATGTGTAAAAACGGGGACGCTGTCTGCCGTAATGTGTAAAAACGGGACGTTGTCTGCCGTAATGTGTAAAAAAAGGGATGTTGTCTGCCGTAATGTGTAAAAACGGGGACCCTGTCTGCCGTAATGTGTAAAAACGGGACGTTGTCTGCCGTAATGTGTAAAAAAAGGGACGTTGTCTGCCGTAATGTGTAAAAACGGGGACGCTGTCTGCCGTAATGTGTAAAAACGGGACGTTGTCTGCCGTAATGTGTAAAAAAAGGGACGTTGTCTGCCGTAATGTGTAAAAACGGGGACGCTGTCTGCCGTAATGTGTAAAAACGGGACGTTGTCTGCCGTAATGTGTAAAAAAAGGGACGTTGTCTGCCGTAATGTGTAAAAACGGGGACGCTGTCTGCCGTAATGTGTAACAAAGGGGACGTTGTCTGCCGTAATGTGTAAAAAACGGGGACGCTGTCTGCCGTAATGTGTAAAAAAGGGACGTTGTCTGCCGTAATGTGTAAAAACGGGATGTTGTCTGCCGTAATGTGTAAAAAACAGGGACGTTGTCTGCCGTAATGTGTAACAAAGGGGACGTTGTCTGCCGTAATGTGTAAAAAACGGGGACGCTGTCTGCCGTAATGTGTAAAAAAAGGGACGTTGTCTGCCGTAATGTGTAAAAACGGGATGTTGTCTGCCGTAATGTGTAAAAAACGGGGACGCTGTCTGCCGTAATGTGTAAAAATGGGACGTTGTCTGCCGTAATGTGTAAAAAAAGGGACGCTGTCTGCCGTAATGTGTAAAAACGGGATGTTGTCTGCCGTAATGTGTAAAAAAGGGGACGTTGTCTGCAGTACTGTGTAAAACGGGGACGCTGTCTGCCGTAATGTGTAAAAACGGGGATGCTGTCTGCCGTCATTTGTAAAAAATGGGGACTCTGTCTGCCGTAATGTGTAAAAAGGGGACGCTGTCTGCTGTAATGTGTAAAAAGGGGGACTGTCTCCTGTAATGTGTAAAAAAGGGGACGCTGTCTGCCTAATGTGTAAAAAAGGGGAATCTGTCTGCCGTAATGTGTAAAAAGGGGTGCTGTCTCCTGTAAGGTATAAAAAGGGGTACCTAACTCTGATCCCAAATCCCCCAACTATTTCAACTCAATGGCTACCTAAAACACATTTAAAAAAAAAAAAATGTTTAAATAAAAAATAGAAGTAGGCAGGCACTGTCAGCCTACTTCCATGACATCACAAGTGGCGGTAAGGTTCATCACCGGACTTTGCGGATCATTATGGCTGCAGTGCCTCACAAGCCAATGACCTCACCGCACGCCACTGGTGGCTGATGCAGAGGGAGTCATTCTCTCACGTGCCATTGCTTATGCAAAAAAGTAGTATTTCAAGGAAAGAACATGAGGTGTTTTTTTTGTTGGGGGCATATGTGTATGTGGCACTCTGTGGGCATATGTGTTTTTGGCACTATACTGGGGGCATATGTGTATCTGACACTATACTGGGTGCATTTTTTTGGCACTATACTGGGGTGTATATGTGTATGTGGCACTATACTGGGGACATATGGTTTTTTGGCACTATACTGGGGCTTATATGTGTATGTGGCACTATATTGGGGATATATGGGTACCTGACACTATACTAGGTGCATATATGTGTATCTGACACTATGCTGAGTGCATATGTATATCTGACACTCAGTGTTCACAAAAACGCGCTATGGCACGTATTATACCCTGAAACAGCCACCTGGGACCCACTTTAGAAGATGAGTGGGTCCCACAGGGTGCACTCATCTTGATCTGTGTGTCGTTGTCGCCCTAGCCAGTCAGCGGCACACAGGAGGTGACTGGATGTTTCATCAGACCATCAGCTCCTGTAGTCTCCAGCCAATCTTAGCCTGTGGGGTCTCCCTCTCATTGCTTTGAATCCTCCTCCCCGCTGCATGCTGACCTGGACTCCGCCGCCAGCACTATGAATCTGTGCTGCAACATTGCCAGACTAGTCCCGCTCACCTGGCACAGTGCCACCAGCGCCCTCCTCCACAACCGTGAGTGCCGCTTTGCATCTGCCCTGTGCCCCCAGCCTAGTGTTCCCCCTGGGGGCATGAGTGCCCGGGCTACAGCAGGCTGTGTTTGGGGTGGTGGGTGGGCTTGATGTAGGGGGTTCTCGCGACACTGTCAGGGGACGAAGACTGGAGGTCTGAGGTGGTTACTGCAATGTGTTTCAGTGCTCTACTTGGTGCAGTGTGTACCTGGCGCAATGTGTCTCAGTGCTCTACCTGGCGCAGTGTGTCTCAGTGCTCTACCTGGCGCAATATGTCTCATTGCTCTAACTGGCGCAATGTTTATAATGTGCTCTGCCTGGCACGAAGTGTATAATATGCTTTACCTGGTGCAATGTGTATAATGTGTTCTGCCTGGTGCTATATGTATAATGGGGTGGTCTTCAGCATGCCGCCGGCCGGGATCCCAGCAACCCGCATACTGGCGCCGGGATCCCGACCGCCGACATGCCGACACATATTCTACCTCTTGGGGGTCCACAGAGGTAGAATAAATAGCATGGCATGGAGGAAGAATAAATGGAGGAAGAATAAATAGCATGGCATGCATAGCACACCACCGTGCCCGCAGCGAGCCCACAAGGGGCTCGTTAGCGCTCGCCCAGCTGTCGGTATTCCGGCGGCCGGGATCCCGGCATCGGTATGATGGCCCCCGGGATCCCGTCTGCCGGCCACTCATACTACACCCGTATACTGTGCTCTGCCTGGTGCAAAGTATATAATGTGCTTTACTTGGTGCAATGTGTATAATGTGTTCTGTTTGGTGCCAAGTGTATAATGTGTTCTGCCTGGCGCAAAGTGTATAATGTGCTTTACCTAGTGCAATGTGTAAAGGGCTGCACTACTGTGTGGTGTAATGTGAATTGGCACTATTATGTGGCCACGCCCCTTTCCCACAAAGCCACGCACCTACATTTTTTGCTGCACGCCTTAGGTGTGCACTGTCCATGCTTTGGCATATAGGAAGGGGAGCACCAATTCACTTTCTGCCTTAGGGTGCCAAAAGGTCTAGTTACAGCTCTGGTGCAGAGTGTACTGTATGCTACACAGCCCAACAGCATTGTCACTCCCACCCCTCCTCTCCCTTTCAACACTTTTGTAGTGTCCAAATCAAGTCTGTGTTTTTATATTTGAATAGTTAATAAGATTAATAAAAACCTTGTTTCTGATAGGACCCAGAAAAGGACAGGTAGGACCCCAATTTTTAAAAGTCAGGGGTCCCTGGGTACCACTTTTTTTTAGGACTCAGCGCAATCACTGGCACTAAACTGGGGCATATATGTGTATCTGATACTGCATGATTTGGTTCATGTATATCTGGCCCCCCATATGTATAGAATGCACCCCTTTTTATTGTCTGCTCCCCATTTACCATGTGGCCACACCCTTTCTAACCACACATTACACGATTTATTTATATCTTGCACCACTATTTAATCCATGCATTTTGGGAATAGTTATCTTCCTGGGGTTGGGGGTCTGTTATTTATTTGTGTTACACCCAAAACTTTAATGAAATTTGGAAATGCTGAACTGTTATGTTTGTTAAAATAAGCTACTGTCTGGAGTTTAATGTTGTATGTTGCCTGTCACCTGCCATGTTTTGCCTTGTTTTGCAGCCAGTGTCCAAAAAATATAAATGTGTTTTCTGACCTATACCCATCCATTAATTTAATGCAAATTATGGCATGGCACACGCAGGTGATGACTGCAAGAGAGTCAGGGGTATACATCTAATTATTGCACCAATGTGAACCTGGCTGCCCTCTACTTGGTTTGCGTTTGTCTCGGTTGGGTTTATTTCGACATACAGATGGAGCTGCACTAATCGTGGCTCTGTCTGTGCCTGGGCGCGCCCACATGGGCTCCCCTATCGCCGCGTCTGGGGCACACACGTGCCCCATTCACTAGAATGGGAGCATCTTTGTGCACTCCCAGCGTGACTAGGCAGACGGATCGTCTAGTCACGCCAGGAATGCACATATGCGATGGAGTCACACTGGATGAGTGCGGCTCCATCTGTATCTATATGTGTTCATGTGAGTGCTAAAAAGAAATATACATTGAAAATTATTTTTAACATACCTTTTTTTTCCTCTAGTTTTCTGCTTCTGCTGAAGAGTGGAAGGCTATAGCAGAAGAATTTGACGTGCGGGGGAACTTCCCCAAATGTGGTGGTGCAATTGACGGGAAACATGTGCACTTCACACCTCCTGGCAAAAGTGGATCCCTCTTCTTTAATTATAAAGGATATTTTAGTGTGGTTCTAATGGCAATAGTAAATGCCAATTACAAATTTTTATTTTTATTTATTGATGTTGGAAAAATTAGGTGAGCCTCAGATGGGGGCAAGTAGCTGCATATATGTGAGGCTGAGGACAGCAAGAATGGGGTGAACCTTGTGTTCATAGCAGATGAAGCCTTTGCTCTCTATGTGCATATACTAAAGGCATTCCCGCGAAGAAACCACACCCATGAAAAGCAGATCTTTAGTTATCGCCTGTCTCAGGCCTGGTGCATAGTGGAAAATGCATTCGGGATCCTGAGCAGGCGACTTTGCATCATTGACACTGACATAGATTTGTGGCTGGACAATATCAACTGGCTGGTGTTTGGCTGTTGAGCATTGCACAATTATCTTAGGTGCAAACAGTCCCATTCTATGCATCCACCTATTGATCTCCCTGGTGACACTTCACATATCACAGACTCTGGTAGGTGGGATAGTGTGGAAACACCAGCTGGACACCACAACCAATCCACTAATGCCAGGGCTAGAAAGGTCAGAAGGGACTACATGGCTTTTTTCAATGGTGTGGGGGCAGTGGCCTGGCAGGACACTGCAAATGAATATACTTTTTGATTTGTTTTTTACTCTCTACTTTCCAATAAATTAAGTCTGCTAAAAAGGTTTTGTGGTTTTCTTTTTATATTTGTAGGTGAATGTGGGTTGTAGCATATTTGTAATAAAGAACCAACTTGACCTTAACCCTTTCAGAGGTATAGGGAATACAGGGGCAATTTACTAACCTTGGAATGAGGTACAAATGACAGAGATCAACTACCAGCCAATTAGCTCTGTAACAGCCATGTCCTAAAGGACATTTAGCTGGTACTTTATCTCCATCCCCATGGGGGGTGCTGATGTGGGGTTAAATGGAGGAAATGCAGCAGGTATGGAAGATGCCTGCTGCAGTCCCTTCTACTTTTGGCAGGAACTTAATATTTGTTGCTATTTTACAACAATGTTTGTGGATATAGCTGCAAATATTAAATGATGCATGTTTTCCATAAGGAATAGTTGACCATGTGATGTATAGACTATTATCTCCTAACAAAACTGCAATATGATACAACCATTACATACTAAAGAAAGACACAACCACATTTTTTTTTTTCTTCAAATTTGTATAACTTTGAGAAAACTCAAACATAGAACGTCAGTTCTGGCCAGGATTCAATCACTGTACTATGAAAACAAGTGCCTTTTTTTCAATGCCAACAGTAGAGAAATCGAGCATATCCAACACAACAGTACAGTAGAGGCAAACACAATGCGAACATGCCTTGGGTGAAGAAGAACAAGAGCAGATTTCTGAACAGTGTCTTTAGAAGGAACAGAAGAAGTGCATAGATCACAACGATCAGAAGTCTGGGACAATGATGTCACAAAACCAACGCTGCAGTACTAATGACCTCAATAAAGTTCACTTGTAGCAAGAGACTAGGATAAGGTCACCAGCAGACTTTTCCAACAGAACTTAAAAAAAGCATGTAAAAAAAACTAATTATAATTTGAAAAAATGTCTGTCACCCAGCACAGAGGTCTCTTTACTTGGCATAAAAAGTTAAATGGCTAAAGGCTGCGCCAATCGCCTTCTCAGTTTAAGAGTATGTGGATGAAAATGCTGCCCAAGAGGTTAAGAGGGGATCCACCTCTCCTCGGAAAGATAGATATAGACAAAAAAAAGGGGTACCTCTGGCGCTTTTTCTTACATATAAAATTCGTATGATAGTTGAAACCTATGTCTATTTTATATAAAGATGCAAAATGAGCAGATGTATATAACTATATATAACACTGGAAAAGACTGGAAAAACTTGAAAATATGGAGATCAAGCAATGGTGGGAATGTACCACTCTAAACAAATTTGTGGAGAAAAAAATGATCCCCAGAGGTCTGAGGATCCTCAAAAAAGCGTCATTTACCACCAAAAATGAAGAGTTCACCACCAAATGGAATGGTATACTGGATACCTGCTCCATCAAATTAATGAAGCTAATAATAGAGGAACGAGAACTATCAATTAAATCCATTGAGGAAGAGATACTAAGTATGAGGAGAAAATTTAAACCTTTGGAGAAATTAACAGATTTTAGGAGCTTTAGAAGCTGTGACTAGAAATAAATTACTGTACTTTTTATGCACTTTTTATGCGTTTATGCACTTTATTGTCTCACGTCATTTATGTATATGTTCATTGTATTGTATTGAGTGTTAAAGTTTACAAGCAGTAAGTGCACTGTGATAACATAAATCTGCTTTTCTAAACGATGCACTTTATGCAATTGTCCCAATAAATTGTTAATATCCTACCTTATACCTTAAAAGTGATATTTTATTTGGGATAAATGACACCTTTCCGGAATTAGCGCAAAGTCCTATCATCACTTTTTAACCTAAACTCCAGTTTTACAAGCTTTTAGTGTTTGCTTGTTTTAGATGAGAAGGACCTGCTGCTCATTTGCCGGTTTACTGCGCAAATAAACATATCCAATTTTGTTTTACATTTAGAAATAAACTAAGAAAAATCGAGGAGGAGACAATAGAGCAGAAAAAGAGAAAATATGTCAGGGACCAAGAGGACTACAAGGGGGTTTATAGAAATTGAAATGAGAAATGTAACTATGAGAAAAAAGCTTTGATTCAAACATCACAGGACCAAGGAGACAGGAAGATCAATGGAAAAAGAAGGATGTATACCAAGTTTCCTGAGAATACAATTCAAGATACAGGAAAAGATTGCCAAGAAGCAATAATGATCGGTCTCAACAGGATATGGGAAGGCAGCAGAGAGAACGTTCCCCTTCTAGATGGAAAAGAGGGAACAGGAACAATTATTCGAGCCAGAGATCACGAACACGAAGTAACGACAGTGTCCACAATAAGAGAGACAATTGCCAAGGGGACCATGAGAGGGAGAAAGGAAGACACTACCCGGACACAAGAACTCTGGTGAGCAGTTTCAATAGTGGCAGGGAAGATTTACAAGAAAAACTGAATACCTCAGCAAGAACACTCATGAACAGGATCAATACATTACGTCATGATGAATTATCAGCAAATACAGACACAGAGGAAAGGGATGAGGCTGAGAACTTTCTGGATGCTTTTTTGTCCATCAGAACAAGAGTCTAAAAGATGTGGAAAAAAGCCAGAGGGAACCACAGATATTGCAGAATATCAAAAGGAGGGGCAGAAGAAAAAGAAGCTCAACCATCACAAACGAGGGAAGCGAGGAGGAGCTAAGAACAGAGCAAAAGAAGAAAGGAGTAAAAGGAGGAAAGAGGGAGGCCAAAAGAGTGACACAGAGGGTATATTCAACCTAAGTAAGTACCAACTCACAAAACATGAGATTGGGGTTTTGCGAAAAGGACTCATATTTTCACCCACCAACAAAATTAACAATTTTAATACGTATATAGACCTACATAAGTTTACTAGAGAGATTACCCTCAAAAAATATTTAAAAAGATAGGAAATACATCCAGATACACATTCAGGAACCATATTGGAAGCAAACCCCGTCCAGCACACAAACCTCAAAGAACAGTTAACCTTCTACCCACAACACCACCTTACAGCATTTCAGAAATTAGTTGAAGAAGACATTATGAACATACCAGACGATTAAGGAAAGAAAAGACGGAATAACATGACAAGAAATGAGACATATGCTCTACAGGACCTAGAGAAAAACAAAGAAATAACCATTAAACCAGCCAACAAAGGAGGTGGGGTAGTCATCATGGACACAGATGCATACATCAAAGAAGCGGAAAACCTCCTTGGAGATAAGGAAGCATATGAAGTTCTAGAAAAAGATCCAACAGAAGCATTCAAGCATCAACTAAATAAGATACTGGAATCATGGAAAGAGATGAACATATTTGACAAAAAAGAATATGATTACCTGTACCCGAATCATTCCAGGATACCGGTGTTTTACCATCTTCCCAAGATGCATAAAGATCCAAAGAAGCCCCCGGGAAGACCGATAGTGCCAGAAATAAAATCCATTACCTCAAATCTGTCAAATGATATCGACAAGTTCCTACAGCCACTTGTGACAATACAAAAGAGCCACCTCATGGACACAACACAAGTTCTTAGTAAATTACAAGAAATAGAGTGGAAAGATACAGTCCTTCTAGCCACATGCGATATTAAATCGCTATATACATGTATAGAACATGACAAAGGATGTGAAAATGTTAGGAAGATCCTGGAAATAGACTCAGAGATTAAAGGTCAACAGATCAACTACATCATAGAAGGAATCAATTTCATACTAACCCACAATTACTTATTTTTCAATAACAAATTCTACATACAAAAAAGAGGACTGTGATGGGCACAATCTATTTCTCTCACTGTGGGAAAAAGAGAGAATCTGGACCAATAATCAATACCAAAACAATTTGATTCTATGGGCTCGCTACATCGACGATGTCCTTATCATCTGGGACGGAGACGAAGGTCATCTCACTGAGTTCATTAACTACATCATTCTGAATCAAGAACATTTGTAATTCACAAGTGAAATAAGTAGAACTTCCATCAATTTCCTGGACCTCACAATATTCATAAAAAATAACAATATTGAAACAAAGACATACACAAAGAAAGTTGACTGCAATAGTTACCTGGATGCAAAAAGCAATCAACAACATCCTTGGATATTCAGCATCCCTAAAGGTCACCTCAAATGGATAAAGACGAAACTGCTCTAGCGGACAAGATTGGGAAGAACAAACAAAACACTTACTGAATCAGTTTGAGCAGAAACACTACAATAAAACATATCTGGAGAAGGATCATGAAACAGTTAGTAAGATAAATAGAAATTCACTCCTCAATTATAAAGTAAAGGAAAACACCATTAAAGAAGATGTTCTATTTCTCATGGATATTTTGGGCCAAAGAAAATTGCTAGAGAAATCACTAAAGAAGCACTGGCCTGTCCTTATGGCAGATGAAGAAATGCACACTATCCTACCAAAAATACCAAAAGTTATCTATAGAAGAGCACCCACCATCAAGAGTAAAGTAGTACACAGCCAACTCCAAAAGAAGACAACCAACAAGACATGGCTGGATGCCAAAAAAGCGGGGTTCTACAGATGTGGCTCCTGTATAGCCTGCAAAAAGTCTAACAGCCGCACAACGAGATCAGTTACGAACATCAAAACAAATAACAAAAGAGTTTTTTTCAAAATCAGAGAGACTATCACTTGTCACTCAAAGGGCATCATATACCTCCTATGGTGCCCATGTGGTTCCCAGTATGTAGGAAACTCCACATTCGTATCAATGACCACTTAAACAATAAAAAAATGGCAAGGAAGATCATAGTGTATCCAAACACTTCAAAGACATTCACAACTGAGATCCATCCAAACTTTCCTTTGCAGGTCTGAAAATAGTACAACCACCATGGAGGGGTGGAGTTTTGGATGAAGAATTATTAAATGAGGAAACAAAGATGATCTTTGAACTTAAGACTCTCCATCCCAAAGGACTCAACATAGAATTCGAACTCCTCCCTTTCCTCCGATCCTGAACCATTTTTCATAAGTGAATCCACTCAGACTGTAATATTCCTTCTCCAGGATAGAAGGTTACCCTAACATTATGTTTCACTTCCCTTTTATATATTCTATTGTTACTGTACCATAGATTTAGTATTATATTTCAAGAGCCGTTTTATTATAGGCAGATGTTTGTATATAATTAGGTTTATTTACAATTTTTTTTACAATTATATATTTTTTCCACATATTTTATATTTATACTGTATTTATTTTTAATCCACATCCTTTGCGATAGTCCTGTATAATACCAGTGTTTATTAACGGTTACTTTTATCTCAGGCTAATTTTTACTTACAAGTGCATATATAGATATCTGTTCCCCTTTCCTATTTTTGTTTTTGTTTTGTTTTTGTTTCAGTCTCTATTGGCACTGTGCATTTCCCCCGATTCTAATATAATATATACATTTTGTTCCAGCCAATACCTAGACACATAGATCCTAAAGATTGCAGTGTGCTGATATAGAATCAAGGAAAGCGGTATATACAACTCTAGTGTAAGTACAAAACCATAAATAATGACATTAAGGGTGGAAGTGATATACAGATCAGCCCCATTAAAAGGGCAGAAGTAGTGTGAGTAAATGAAATCCGCCCCAGTAAACAGATGAGAGAGCACACAGCGTACACACGCCCTGTTAAGGACGGAAATGATACCAAGACCGAATGATGTTGCCAGCCGCAGCTAACCGGAAGCGGAAATGCTGCGTTTTGACGCGGCTCCACATAACCATTGACTTCAGACCACCAGCTAAGGGCGGAAGTGATGCTGAAGGATGGAAATGATGCCAAGCCAGAATGGTACTTCCAGCCGTAGCTAACCGAAAGCGTAAGTGCCGCACTTTTGACGTAGCTCTATGACATCCTACTCCAGATTACCGGAACCATAAATGCCGCGGAATGATATGGCCTGACATAGCATAATATCCAGAGTATAAAGGCCAGTCTGGGAAGAAGGGACTCTCCATCCCGACGAAGCCTGCTTGACAGGGAAAACGTGTTGAGGAAGTAGAGGAGGGGGAAGCAGTGACTGCAATATCATGGACAGCATCCTCCAAAGTTTGCCGCCAAACTACCTTCTGCAGATTAACAACTGGAATCACTGGACAACTTCTGACCAGCAAAAGGTTTGGTTACAAACCCTTCTGACTCTGAAGTATCTGTTTCAGTTTACTACTTTGGACAATTTTTTACTTACACCAGATAAGGACTATTTTGTAATTTACATAAAGTGGGTTTGAGTAAGTACGCTAAAGAGGTGCATCACTCCCACATAATTCAAATTTTTATCAGGGAAATGCACTGCTATTGTTTGTCTCCTTTGTGAATCCATATATTGTCCTTTGTGTTTTTCTGATATTCGTATGTACCGGTTTATTTCCCATTTGACAGTAAAAATATTGACAGAACACTGTATGTAATAGCATTTAATAAAAATTTTGCTATAGTTATATACATCTGCTCATTTTGCATCTTTATATAAAATAGACATAGGTTTCAACTATCATAAGAAATTTATATGTAAGAAAAAGCGCTAGAGGTACCCTCTTTACTCGGCATGTCGGAGTACATGTCACTGGACGAGGTGCTTGCTTGAGAGGAGGGGCTGGGCTATGTGGGTCCCAGCGAAAAAATGACGCCTGCGGAGTAGGGTTTCCTGGAGCATACTCCATTGGGGTGGGGGTATGAGAATGTGGGAGGGGGCAAAATTGTTATATGGCTGCTGGTAGGTGGCACTACCTCACACTCTGGGACCAGTGTTCAGGCAGTGACGCATGAGGTAACGTCATATACCAGCCACTTGTGGATCTACTTTTGATCCTCGATCATCAACCGCATCTCCGCTGCAATATAATTGCAGAATTGTTGATCAATGTCCAGGGGCATATCCAGTACCTCCTCTGCATGCTGGAAAAATTGCTCGGAGCTAGAGAGGGCAGAAGTGGCCTTCCTTGTCGTTCTCTAGTGTCTTGTGGGCCGCAGATGTGGGGTTGGCTCCTCCACGGGCACCTCTACTGGATCATCCACTTCTGCCCCTTGGCTTGTTGTAGGCTCCACCTCCAGCGCCAGGGTAATGTTCTGCAATATAAAAAAAAACAAAAAATTAGCCTCATGTAAAAATGTGTGGGTGGCATGCAATATAAATGTGTGTGTACTTACCAGATCCAGACTCTCCTGTGCCTCCTCTTCCAGGAGAATAGGAGAATCGTGATCCAGGCTTCCCCTTGACCTTATCCGCCACTCTTGCTCCAAAATGAACTTTAAGTGGTCATAGTACCAAAGCGTTGGCTTGTACATGTCATCTGTCCTGGCTCTGGATCGTTGTGAATCCTGCACCTTCTTGTGATCCTTCACAAACACCGTTCAAAAATATGCAATTTTCTTCTTTACCCAAGCAACATCGGCACTAGTGTTTCTGCCTCTACTGTACTGGATGAGCTGGTAATATGCCCGATTCCGCTACGTCCTTTTGGCATAGTCCGAGCTTCGTACACGCCACAGGCACATGTTCTCATGGAACAGGTCTATGAACCCTGCCCAGAATTGGTGTTGCTCTTCAGTGGACATATCTGGTGGAAAGTAAATTAACCAAATTTATCTTCAAAATACATACAAGTGTCACATCCAAAACCACAGGCAAACAATCCTAAACATAATAAGACACTGGTTTATGCCCATGAAACATTACGCAGCACCCAAAAAATACCATATACCATAAAACAGAAATAAACACACCATTATTACATTAAACAGTACTCAGCACCTCAAAAATACCATAAAACAGAAATAAACATACCATTATTACATAAAACAGTACGCCACACACCAAAAATAGTATAAAACAGAATTAAACACCAATATTACATAAAGCATGACTCTGCACCCCAAAAATACAATAAAACAGGATCAAACACCATGATTACATGAAACATTATGCCGCACCCCAAAAATACCATAAACCAAAATTAGAGATGTGCGGCGGACACTTTTCAGGTTTTGTGTTTTGTTTTGGATCTGGATCTCCGTTCATGTTTTGGATCTGGATTGGTTTTGCCAAAACCACTATTTCAGGTATTGGTTTTGGATCTGGATTTTTTGAAATACAAAAAATCCATAACAACAGCTAAAATCACAGAATTTTGGGGTATATTTGACTCTACAGTATTATTGATCTCAATAGCATTCATTTCCACTCATTTCCAGTCTATTCTGAACACCTCACAATATTGTTTTGTGGGGGTCATTCCGAGTTGATCGTTCGCTGCCGTTTTTCGCAGCATAGCGATCAGGCTAAAAATCGACTGTTCTGCGCATGCGTATGGGCCACAGGGCGCATGCGCCAAGTAATTTCACACAAGACTAAGCAATTTTACACAGGGGCGAGCGACGCTTTTCAGTCGCTCTGCTGATCGGTGAATGATTGACAGGAAGTGGGTGTTTCTGGGAGGAAACTGACCATTTTCTGGGAGTGTGCTAAAAAACGCAGGCGTGTCAGGCTAAAACGCAGGAGTGGCTGGAGAAACGGGGGAGTGGCTGTCCGAACACAGGGCGTGTTTGTGACGTAAAACCAAGAACTAAACAGTCTGCAGTGATCGCAATCTAGGAGTAGGTCTGGAGCTACTCAGAAACTGCAGGAAAAGATTTTCGAGCAATTCTGCTAACCTTTCGTTCGCACTTCTGCTAAGCTAAGATACACTCCCAGAGGGCGGCGGCTTAGCGTTTGCATTGCTTCTAAAAGCAGCTAGCGAGCTATCAACTTGGAATGAGGGCCTTAGGCCAAAAGGTTGCACCAAGGTAGCTGTATGACTAAGGGGGTAATTCAGACCTGATCGTTAGGATGCGTTATTTGCATCCCTGCGATCAGGTAGTCACCGCCTACAGGATGAGGGTATGGAGTGTGCAGGTGTGCAATTGCATTTGTAACAGAACTGCACAAACATAAGTTTGTGCAGTTTCTGCTCAGCCCAGGACTTATTCAGCCGCTGCAATGATCAGGGCCGGAGCTGATGTCAGAATACCTCCCTCTAAACGCCTCGTCCATCCTGCGTTTTCATGGACACTCCTTGAAAATGGCCAGTTGCCACCCACAAATGCCCTCTTCCTATTAATCTCCTTGCGATCACCCGTGCGTTTGGAAATTTTGCACCATCCCGTTGCTGCGGTCCATCGCGCCTGCTCATATCGGTGCATTTGCATGCACAGTTCAGATCAGATCACAGTCTGTGAGAAAACGCAGCCTAGTGATCAGGTCTGAATTACCCCCTAAGCTAAGCGACACAAGTGGGAGGCACAAACACTTATCCCATCTCGGAGTGGCACTGCAGTGGCAGACAGGATGGCAGTTTTAAAAACTAGGCTCCAAAAAGCACTTAATGGAAAGAAAAAAAAGAGGTGCAAGATGGAATTGTCCTTGGTCCCTCCCACCCTTATGTTGTATAAACAGGACGTGCACACTTTAACAAACCAATCATTTCAGTGACAGGGTCTTCCACATGACTGTTGCTGAAATGATTGGTTTGTTTGGGCCCCCACCAAAAAAGAAGCAATTAATCTCTCCTTGCACAAACTGGCTCTAAAGTAGCAAGGTGTCATCCTCATCCTCCGATTCCCCCCCCCCCTTCAGTGTTTACATCCTTATCCTCACAGAGAAATAATTCAACACAGAAGAGGTGGATTTTTTATTATTTTGCCCAGGCATGACAATGGGCTTTTTCATCCCATGGCCAATAACTGCCTCCACTGGTGCCTTATTCAAGCAAACCACATTACCATCAGAATCCTCATCGTCAACTTCCTCCTCAGTGCCAGCTACACCAATATCCTCCTCATCCTGGCGTACTTCTACAGTGACATCCTCAATCTCAATATCAGCAACTGTACTGGTGGTGATCCTCCCAGCCCTTGCAGGGGGCGTGCAAATGATGGTAGGAGCCTCCTCTTCCCATGCAGTCTTTGGAAGGTCAGGCCTAGACATCGCAACCGTGGACACACTTGGACTCTCCTTGGGGATTTGTGATATCTCTGAACACACAGTTGATTTTTCCTGTGCTTTAACAAGCTTTATTTTTTTTTATTTTTTGAGAGGGAGGAGGGCTTCCATTTTCATGAGAAGCTGAAGCACCAGTCATGAACAAAGACCAAGGCCTTAGCCTTTCCTTGCCACTTTGTGTCGTGAATGGCATATTGTAAATTTTACGTTTCTTATCAGGTCAATTCTTTCTTTTTTTTTGGTTCTTAATTTTTGCTTTTTGGATTTTACATGCCCTTTATGACATTGAGCATCAGCCTTAGCAGACAATGTTGATGGAATTGCATCGTCAATGTCATGACTGGTGGCAACAGCAGGTTCAGCACTAGTACTAGGAACTGGAAGTGGTTCCTGATCTTTCACTATTTTTTCCTCTAAATTTTTGTTCTCCATTTCACAGGACAGCACCCCTTTATTATTACAGCACACAGAACAGTACCCCTTTATTTTCACAGCACCCCTATATTTTTTCAGCATACAAGGCAGTGCCAGTGTACATTTATTTTCATAGCACCCCTGTATTTTTACAACATACATGACATGGCCAGTGTACATTTATTTTCACAGCACTTCTGTATTTTTACAGTATACAGGACAGCACCAGTGTACATTTATTTTTACAGCACCCCTGTATTTTTACAGCATACAGGACAGGGCCAGTGTATATTTATTGCAATAGCAGCACCCTATGTTTTAAAGCATACAGGACAGGGCCAGTGTACATTTATTTTAACAACAGCACCCCTGTATTTTTACAGCATACAGGACAGGGCCAGTGTACATTTATTTTCACAGCACCCCTGTATTTTTACAGCATATAGGACAGGGCCAGCGTACATTTATTTTAACAGCAGCACTCCTGTGTTTTTACAGCATACAAGACAGGGCCAGTGGACATTTTTTTTACAGCACCCCAGTATTTTTATAGCATACAAGAAAAGGCCAATGTACCTTTACAACACCCCTGTATTGTTTACAGCATACAGGACAGAACCAGCACCCATGTATTTTTACAGCACCCCTGTATTTTTATAGCATACAGGACAGTGCCCCTGTACACTCAGTGACACCCATGTACAGCTTCAGTACCCCTAACAGCACAGGACAGCACAGTGACAGGACAGCACCTCTAACAGCACAGGACAGCACAGTGACAGGACAGCACCCCTAACAGAACACAGGACAGCACCCTTAGAGAGCACACACTGACCCCACCCAACGCCACCACCCAGAGAGAGAGACTGGTCTGTCTCCCTCACTCTCCAAGTCCGGAAAGTGAAAATGGCTGTGATGCATGGCTCTTTATATGGAATCCAAACCCATGAGAATCCAATAGTCTATCTAGCCCACCGATCTGATCTAAATGACCCCCATAGCAAGGATTGACTTGCCTGCACAGTCTATCTAGCCCACCGATCTGATCTAAATGACCCCCATAGCGAGGATTGAATTGCCTGCACAGTCTATCTAGCCCACCGATCTGATCTACATGACCCCCATAGCAAGAATTGACTTGCCTGCACAGTCTATCTAGCCCACCGATCTGATCTAAATGACCCCCATAGCAAGGATTGACTTGCCTGCACAGTCTATCTAGCCCACCGATCTGATCTAAATGACCCCCATAGCAAGGATTGACTTGCCTGCACAGTCTATCTAGCCCACCGATCTGATCTAAATGATCCCCATAGCAAGGATTGACTTGCCTGCACAGTCTATCTAGCCCACCGATCTGATCTAAATGATCCCCATAGCAAGGATTGACTTACCTGCACAGTCTATCTAGCCTTGCGATACTGACCCTGCAGGACTGCACATCGGGATCAAATCAGGATCACAAGCGGCATAACACCTTGCAATTTGCACTAACTTTTCTGGCGATTTTGACTATATAGTCAAAATCGAAAGCAAAGATCACACTGTTTGTACACACCTTAAGTTAAACGCCAACTGTAATTGCACTGTGTTTATTTCCCTATACTGTTTTTAAATTATTGTTTTGATCTGTGCTATTGTAATATTTGCTTCCAGTTACGAGTAAAAAGAGGTGTGTTTGTTTACACTGTAATGTCTCGCCCGTTGTTGTTATTATTGATTCACAGCTGACGTTGGTCACGTCAGACTTCCCCCACTGGTGCTATTGAGTGACAGGGGACAACGATATGTTACATCCTGCTCACTGCTAGTACTGAGTGGCATCTCACTTTCCTCTGATGATGCCCCACCACTCGCTATCATTGGTAGGAGGCAGGGTTATGGTATGCATCAAGCTCTCACTAGGCTAGCCCTCTGACGAATTCTGGTAACGAAACATGTTAGGACGCAACTCATTCCTGTTTGCCCGACATCCTCCTTCAGCTTCTGTTCCTGATCTGGTCTCCGGTACAGCATGGCTTCTATTGCGGTCAGTGGGGTGAGGCAGTGATTCGCGATAAATCACACACATGGACTGAGTTTTGCCTGGTAACACATATATGTGAGCCTTGTGGTATCCAGCCCACAGTGTTTTTATGCTTGGTACAAGTAAACTCTTATCAGTGAAGATTGCATCTGACCTAATGTTTAGTTAAAAACTTTGAAAGCACTATACAGTGCTCACTCTTTTTGTATTCTTAACAGATTTTGTCTTGCCTGTGGATCTAGGGAATTATATCCAGGGGCACAGCAATCTTTTATATGCATACCTCCCAACATGACCCTCCGCAGGAGGGACAGAATGCTCTGCTCCTGGATGTCCTTCTTAATCAATGATTGCCATCACCTGTGCTGAAACACCTATCTTATACATTAACCTATTCAACACAGGTGCCAGCAATCATAAATTAAGAGAAAAGTCCAGAAGCAGAGCATTCTGTCCCTACTGGAGAGGGTCATGTTGGGAGTTATGTATATGGACTTTGGTGCCTGTTACACCATCATTTAAATTATAGGGTGGTGGTAATCTGGACTAAGAGCTGTGCAGCAGTGCTATAGCGCCAGTTAATTTGCATTTTTTGTTATATAAAAACACATACAATTTACAGAATTATATAGAAAGCACTCTCAGCCACAGTGAACTGGCAGGGCTCCAGCTGATCTGAGTGAGAGTGGCTAGTGGGTAATGATCAGACTCACGAAATTCAGCTGTATGCAGGATGCAGAATCAGCATTCACCGGCAGGTCCCATCTCACAGTCCAGCAGCAGTGGTAGGTGCACCATTGCTTGCTGAAGCACAGGCTGAGTGGACCAGACGGGAGCCATCCTGTCCCCTATTGTAGGTGTTATTTGGCTCTGTCCTAGGCATACTTGCAGGGCCGGTGCTAGGGTGTTCGGCGCCCCCCTGCAAACTATAAATTTGCGCCCTCTCATATTTTACAAAGGGACAGTAAGCATTGAAAAAAGGGGGTGTGGTTTCACAAACAAGGGCGTGGCCACACAATAGTATCCCCATTTCTTGTATGCACATCACTGATCAAAACTCACCAAATTTCCAGCAATATATACCAGTGCACCTGTGTATAATGCCCACATGTATATACCGCTGCACCTGTGTATAATGCCTACATGTATATACCGCTGCACCTGTGTATAATGCCCACTTGTATATACCAATGCACCTGTGTATAATGCCCACATGTATATACTGATGCACCTGTGTATAATGCCTACATGTATATACTGCTGCGCCAGTGTATAATGTCCACATGTATATACCGCTGCACCTGTATATAATGCCCACATGTGTATATACTGCTGCACCTGTGTATAATGCCCACATGTAATGCCCACATGTATATACTTCTGCACCTGTGTATAATGCCCACATGAACCCTTGGGTTCATAATGTGTGTGTGTGTGTGTGTGTGTGTGTGTGTGTGTGTGTGTGTATGTATCACTGAACCCTCCATCCCCTCCCCCAAATAATGAGTGTAAGGAGAATGAGCCACATCCTATGGGCTGATGGGATCCCGGCATTCATAATACCAACACCAGGATCCAGATGAGGAGAAGTCAGACAGGGGTGAGTGAGGGGTGTTTGGATCTCAAGACCTACTAGGGCCTCTCACAGCCCCATTGACCCCAGTAAATGGGCACATGCATTGTTGGGATGCAATAAATTTGCCGGAATCCCGACAGCTGACAATGGCGACAGCTGGAATTCCGGCGCACAGGGGCTATTTCCACTCGTTGGTGTCCACGACACCCATAGAGTGAGAATAGAACCTGTGGCAAGCGTCACGAGTCACTAAGCCTGCAAGGGGAATCGAAATGCTCTCCCAGTTGCTGGCATTCTGGCAGCCGGGATGCCGCTGTCGGGATCTTGACAGCTGGCATCCTGCCCGCCGGCAATAAGTATGTAGTCCGCATTGTCTATAGCAGGATGGTGTCAAATATGGAGGAGGCTAGATACAGCATACCTCCCAACTTCTATAGAGAGGAACTTGGGACACCCTTGCACGGTGAAGCCGCGCTTGGATGAAAAGGGGCACGGCTTATAGAAAATGGGTTGTGGCTTCGCTGGAGTATCGCGATCGCGAGCCAAACCCCATATTTCATCACCATGGGGGCATATCCAACACTCAGTGAGCTGCTGGCATGCCCCCAGTCCCTCTCGTCTCTGTGAATAGACGCTGCACATGTGCACAGCGTCTATTCCCTGCTGCTCTGCTAAGCAGGGCAGAGAGTGCAGGAACCTCCCAACGCCCCCCTCCCCCACACCGCGGGACACTGCGGCCCGTGGGTGGGATAGCGAGACAGTCCCAAAAAAGGGGACTGTCCCACGAAAATCCAGACAGTTGGGAGGTATGCATACAAGTGTAAACCTCCCTGCATGGTCTCTAGATTCAAGTGGCCTAAGGAACCTTTTACGTCAGGGGGCGGAGCCACGAATTTAGAACCAACCCTCCCTGCATGCAGCAGCAGCAAATGCTGCACACTCTGCCCTGAGTAGGGAAATGAGGACTGGCAGCCATGGATTTAGTCCTCAGCCAACCTCCAGACAGTGATGTTAACAAGCTGCAAGACCCCAGGGTGAGTGGTGGGCAGGCAAAGGGGAGTAAGATGGCACCAGAAAACTGCTTTGTTTTTATTGCTCCCCCACAAACACACACACATACTACACAAACACAGTCACACACACACATACTATACACAAGCGCTCTTTTTCCCCCTCTCTCGCTTACAGTACCTGACAAGTAGCAGAGTGAGTACTTCAATCAGTCCTGTCCCTCTCAGGCAGCCTTTTCTGTGTAGCCCCGCCCCCTCGCTGCCGTAAAGCCCCACCTTCTTTTATGATGACCACTACTGCTGTCAAGTGAGGGAGGAGGACTGGAGGATTGAAGCTGTCGGCGCCGATGCCTGTCACACAGTGTGACAGGGCACAGCAGCCGGCAGCAGCAGCAACAGCGGAGACAGTCGGGCGGCGCTGCAGCGGGGAAAGCAGAGCAGGGACAGCGCCTCTCCCAGGCAGGCGCCTCCCTGCTTTGCATCCCTTCGCTGAGCGGGTAACGCCGGGCCTGCATACTTGCCTACCTGACCCTCTCCATGAGGGAGAAAATGCTCAGTTCCTGGACTTTCCTGGTAATGTATGATTGCATCACCTGTGGTGAAACACCTTTCTTATCAATTAACTAGCTCACCACAGGTGATGGCAATCATACATTACCAGGAAAGTCCAGGAATAGAGCATTTTCTTCCTCATGGAGAGGGTCAGGTAGGCAAGTATGGTCCTAGGAGCCCTGATAACTATTCATCAGCAGCAACTGCTCCGCAGGGCTCCTTTGGAAGAGCAACGTGTCACAACTGAGGGCTGGTGCTGACCAGGGGGAAGCCTCAGTTGTAGGGGCTGAGGTATATGTGTACCTGGGAGGCAGTACAGGGTTCTTGGACATGCAGGGAACCTTTAGAACAAATGCCCAAAGGCGTTACCACGACAACAAGGGAAAGTTCAAAGGTTTTATTAAACACAGTTCAGAGGAATACTGATGACTTGGTACTGGTAATAGGAAACACAGTTCAGAGAAATACTTGGGATCGATGACGGAACACCGATGGTGACTTGGAATCGATGACGGAACACCGATGGTTACTTTGGGATCATTGGTAAGCTTTGAGTGAAGCTGGGGTTCGCAGATAGAAATGCACTATTGTACTTAGAAGCACAGGTGAAGCATGAAGTGATGCTGGGGATCGCTGGAGAATGGCTGCTGGGAAGCCAGAGTTCAGACACAGGTGAATCAGGGTAGACTGTAGAGGGTTAATCACTGGAGTGTCGGGTTACACTGCAGAGTATAATCACCAGGGAGTCAGGCTGTACTGCAGAGAAAGTCCATGGGAGAACTGCACACTGGAATCACTGAAGACAATTGAAGCACTGACATCTTTCCACCCCAGGAACAGGATATTTATACCTGCTGTGAAGCAGGGATTGGCTGGCTGATTAACCAGAGACCAGAGTACAGCTGCTGGGTAATCAGGCTGAGAGCAGAGTGCAGCTGAAAGGTAACATGTGATTAGGAAAACATCGCTGCGCCCATGGTAGCTTTTGGAGGGAAAGACTGTTTGTAACTTGAATGTGAGCTTTAACCATGAAGCTGCCAGAATCACAGTAAAGAGATTTGAGACAATGAGATGCAGCGTGCTGCACACAGAAAGTGCAGATGGAATCCATGCTTGGAACACTGGGACAGTCTCAGGAGGCATTTGGAAGGTAAATACTGATAAGGAATTACCTAGATCGTGACACAACGGTCACACTTGGATCCTGTTGTGAAACACACAGGTACTGCTGTACATGCAGGTTCCCCTTCAGGGTTTGGAGCCAAGAGGCAGATGACTCCATTACCTCTGGGAGTTACACCCCTGGTTTACATGCATTCTAGTCTGAATGTGGGGTCAATGTGTGTAGGAGTAGGCTCAAATGAAAATACCATTAGGTACATAGTTTACCCCACATTGTTGTAAGAGCATTTTAAATTTTTTGCTTCAAGGTTTCAATGAATATCCAATATATCTATATAGTAAACAATAAACTATTTAATTGGTTTACTCTAAATATTCTGGAATGAAGTTTTGGGAGCTTTGGTAGCACTTAAGTTCTCTCTTTATTTAAAGTTTTATTTAGGTAAACATAGATATGTCAATTAGCATACATAATGTATGCATACATCCTAAATGTCCCATTTTTTTCACAGGGCAGTCCCGTTTTTTGGGCACTGTCCCGCTGTCCCACCCTATGGCCATGGTGTCCAGCAGTGGGTGGGGTAGGGGGGGTGTTGGGAGGACCCAGGGCTGGGGACATGGCCAGCAGCTCACTGAGCACTGGTCATGCCCCCACAATGACAAAAATGGGAGACGTGGCTTGCAAGCAAAGCATTCTCATAAAGCCATACCCCTTTTTGCTGTGGCCACACCCCTATTTGGGCATGCACGCAGGAGTCCCGAGTTCATAATTGTGGGTGTTGAAAGGTATCATAGGCAAAAGCAAGGGGGGTCCAATTGCCTTGAAACCTCCCTCCTCCTGGTCTGTGGCTCAAATTAGGACAACAGCAATAGTATATAATATGATTACTAAAGCTGCTGCCGCAATCTGCAGTATGATGGACAGTGGTAGCAGCTTCACCTACCAAGATTGCTCTGTGTGTGGGTCTGAGCAATCAATCAGTGGACCAGAGAGTAGATGTCAGGAAGAAGAGACAGGAGCCATACCATGAGGTGTGAGAAGTGTGCTTAGAAAACTTATATCTGTCTTCTATATTATTTATGTATATTTATTATAATAAGTTTAACCTTTTCCCGACCACTTATATGTTATTTATATTAATTAATAATTAATGTTTGATACACAGTGTCTGACTGGCCCACAGGGGTACAGGGGAACCACCGGTGGGCCCCACGTCCTCGGGGCCCACCCTCTCCTCTAGGGATCAGGTTCCAGACTGACCATTTGCTTATACACTATACATAGGTCACCTTATACTGCACAGGACTACGGTG
This sequence comes from Pseudophryne corroboree, assembly GCF_028390025.1. Taxonomy (NCBI): domain Eukaryota; kingdom Metazoa; phylum Chordata; class Amphibia; order Anura; family Myobatrachidae; genus Pseudophryne; species Pseudophryne corroboree. Next base: position 589,870,802 of record NC_086446.1, on the reverse strand, counting down.
TATTCACTACAGTACATTACTGTTATTAATGTGGTATGTCATCATGTATTCACTAGCAGTATTTACTATATATATTTATCAAGGGGTCCAGACCATACATAAATGGTTTGCCAAGTCTCTAAACATAGGCCCCTACCACTGCATTTTCCTGGTGGGCCCTTCATGCCCCAGTCCAACACTGTTGATACAGTTGTGTCCTCACACATCTTTGCTTAAATGAGCAGCATGGCGTTCCATTCCTGTGATGGGTATGTACCGTAGAAATGCGCACCCCCACACTTCCTTTTGCCTGTTATTATTTGAGGGTGAGTGCTGCCGTGAAGAACCTGATCTTACTGCAGGCAGCGAGAGCATATATTTCAGCTGCCTGTGCTCATGCTGTATCGTGGACTCCACCCACACTATGTAAGGCGGCGGGAGCGTCTTACTCCTGCTGCCTGCGAACACAAGTCGGTACCTTGCATACATTCGTGGATGCATGTGTACACATGGGGTGGTCTTCTGTTTGCCGGCGGTCGGGCTCCCGGCGCTCAGTATACCGGCGCCGGGAGCCCGACAGCCGGCATACCGACACTTATTTTCCCTCGTGGGGGTCCACGACCCCCATAGAGGGAGAATAAAATAGTGTGGCGCGCGTAGCGCGCCACCGTGCCCGTAGCGTGGCGAGCGCAGCGAGCCCGCAAGGGGCTCATTTGCGCTCGCCAAGCTGTCGGTAAGCCGGCGGTCGGGCTCCCGGCGCCGGGATGCTGGTCGCCGGGAGCCCGACCGCCGGCCAACCGTAGTGAACCCGTACACATGCACTCACAAACGCCTTGCTTTACCGAGAGTCCTTGCCTATGATGCGGTCACATCACAAGCAAGGATGTATAGGTACACATCTGTACAGCCTATACCATAGTCCATTTATAGTGTTAATTATTAATATTGTATTCCATAAACTATCTTGTGTATAAAAATGACTAATGTGTACGTACAGTATAGGACCTGGGTTGGTGCTAGATTCTTCTGCCACTCCCCCAGAATCCTGGGCTTGTTCCAATGCTCCATAGAGCAGGAGATTGTGGATTGCATTTGGAAACTTCCCCTCTACATACCCTGCATTTTCCCCTGCATATGTGTTAGAGATGAGCGGGTTCGGTTCCTCGGAATCCGAACCCGCCCGAACTTCAGGGTTTTTTACACGGGGCCGAGCAGGCTCGGATCCTCCCGCCTTGCTCGGTTAACCCGAGCGCGCCCGAACGTCATCATCACGCTGTCGGATTCTCGCGAGGCTCGGATTCTTTATAAGGAGCCGCGCGTCGCCGCCATTTTTCACACGTGCATTGAGATTCATAGGGAGAGGACGTGGCTGGCGTCCTCTCCGTTTATAGAGATTCGAGAAGAGAGTGAGACAGTCTCACTAGAGAGAGACACAGTAGTAATTTTGGGGAGCATTAGGAGGAGTACTACTAGTACTTGCTGAAGTGAAGTGATAGATAGTGTGACTGTGTATTGTATTATCTGACTTGTGGGGGAGACACTGACAGTGGGGAGCAGTTAGAGTCTGAGAGCAGGACTCAGGACTCAGGAGTACATACTACATATAACGTACAGTGCACACTTATGCTGCCAGAGTGCCACACCAGTATAATATATATTGTGATTGTATGCTTAGGAGTACTACTTGCAAGTTGCTGATAGTGTGACCAGTGACCTGACCACCAGTTTAATAATCACCACCAGTTTAATTAATATATATATATATTAGAGATGAGCGCCGGAAATTTTTCGGGTTTTGTGTTTTGGTTTTGGGTTCGGTTCCGCGGCCGTGTTTTGGGTTCGACCGCGTTTTGGCAAAACCTCACCAAATTTTTTTTGTCGGATTCGGGTGTGTTTTGGATTCGGGTGTTTTTTTCCAAAAAACCTAAAAAACAGCTTAAATCATAGAATTTGGGGGTCATTTTGATCCCAAAGTATTATTAACCTCAAAAACCATAATTTCCACTCATTTTCAGTCTATTCTGAATACCTCACACCTCACAATATTATTTTTAGTCCTAAAATTTGCACCGAGGTCGCTGGATGACTAAGCTAAGCGACCCTGGTGGCCGACACAAACACCTGGCCCATCTAGGAGTGGCACTGCAGTGTCACGCAGGATGGCCCTTCCAAAAAACACTCCCCAAACAGCACATGACGCAAAGAAAAAAAGAGGCGCAATGAGGTAGCTGTGTGAGTAAGATAAGCGACCCTAGTGGCCGACACAAACACCGGGCCCATCTAGGAGTGGCACTGCAGTGTCACGCAGGATGGCCCTTCCAAAAAACACTCCCCAAACAGCACATGACGCAAAGAAAAAAAGAGGCGCAATGAGGTAGCTGTGTGAGTAAGATAAGCGACCCTAGTGGCCGACACAAACACCGGGCCCATCTAGGAGTGGCACTGCAGTGTCACGCAGGATGGCCCTTCCAAAAAACACTCCCCAAACAGCACATGACGCAAAGAAAAAAAGAGGCGCAATGAGGTAGCTGTGTGAGTAAGATAAGCGACCCTAGTGGCCGACACAAACACCGGGCCCATCTAGGAGTGGCACTGCAGTGTCACGCAGGATGGCCCTTCCAAAAAACACTCCCCAAACAGCACATGACGCAAAGAAAAAAAGAGGCGCAATGAGGTAGCTGTGTGAGTAAGATAAGCGACCCTAGTGGCCGACACAAACACCGGGCCCATCTAGGAGTGGCACTGCAGTGTCACGCAGGATGGCCCTTCCAAAAAACACTCCCCAAACAGCACATGACGCAAAGAAAAAAAGAGGCGCAATGAGGTAGCTGTGTGAGTAAGATAAGCGACCCTAGTGGCCGACACAAACACCGGGCCCATCTAGGAGTGGCACTGCAGTGTCACGCAGGATGGCCCTTCCAAAAAACACTCCCCAAACAGCACATGACGCAAAGAAAAAAAGAGGCGCAATGAGGTAGCTGTGTGAGTAAGATAAGCGACCCTAGTGGCCGACACAAACACCGGGCCCATCTAGGAGTGGCACTGCAGTGTCACGCAGGATGGCCCTTCCAAAAAACACTCCCCAAACAGCACATGACGCAAAGAAAAAAAGAGGCGCAATGAGGTAGCTGTGTGAGTAAGATAAGCGACCCTAGTGGCCGACACAAACACCGGGCCCATCTAGGAGTGGCACTGCAGTGTCACGCAGGATGGCCCTTCCAAAAAACACTCCACAAACAGCACATGACGCAAAGAAAAAAAGAGGCGCAATGAGGTAGCTGTGTGAGTAAGATAAGCGACCCTAGTGGCCGACACAAACACCGGGCCCATCTAGGAGTGGCACTGCAGTGTCACGCAGGATGGCCCTTCCAAAAACACTCCCCAAACAGCACATGACGCAAAGAAAAAAAGAGGCGCAATGAGGTAGCTGTGTGAGTAAGATAAGCGACCCTAGTGGCCGACACAAACACCGGGCCCATCTAGGAGTGGCACTGCAGTGTCACGCAGGATGGCCCTTCCAAAAAACACTCCCCAAACAGCACATGACGCAAAGAAAAAAAGAGGCGCAATGAGGTAGCTGTGTGAGTAAGATAAGCGACCCTAGTGGCCGACACAAACACCGGGCCCATCTAGGAGTGGCACTGCAGTGTCACGCAGGATGGCCCTTCCAAAAAACACTCCCCAAACAGCACATGACGCAAAGAAAAAAAGAGGCGCAATGAGGTAGCTGTGTGAGTAAGATAAGCGACCCTAGTGGCCGACACAAACACCGGGCCCATCTAGGAGTGGCACTGCAGTGTCACGCAGGATGGCCCTTCCAAAAAACACTCCCCAAACAGCACATGACGCAAAGAAAAAAAGAGGCGCAATGAGGTAGCTGTGTGAGTAAGATAAGCGACCCTAGTGGCCGACACAAACACCGGGCCCATCTAGGAGTGGCACTGCAGTGTCACGCAGGATGGCCCTTCCAAAAAACACTCCCCAAACAGCACATGACGCAAAGAAAAAAAGAGGCGCAATGAGGTAGCTGTGTGAGTAAGATAAGCGACCCTAGTGGCCGACACAAACACCGGGCCCATCTAGGAGTGGCACTGCAGTGTCACGCAGGATGGCCCTTCCAAAAAACACTCCCCAAACAGCACATGACGCAAAGAAAAAAAGAGGCGCAATGAGGTAGCTGTGTGAGTAAGATAAGCGACCCTAGTGGCCGACACAAACACCGGGCCCATCTAGGAGTGGCACTGCAGTGTCACGCAGGATGGCCCTTCCAAAAAACACTCCCCAAACAGCACATGACGCAAAGAAAAAAAGAGGCGCAATGAGGTAGCTGTGTGAGTAAGATAAGCGACCCTAGTGGCCGACACAAACACCGGGCCCATCTAGGAGTGGCACTGCAGTGTCACGCAGGATGGCCCTTCCAAAAAACACTCCCCAAACAAGCACATGACGCAAAGAAAAAAGAGGCGCAATGAGGTAGCTGTGTGAGTAAGATAAGCGACCCTAGTGGCCGACACAAACACCGGGCCCATCTAGGAGTGGCACTGCAGTGTCACGCAGGATGGCCCTTCCAAAAAACACTCCACAAACAGCACATGACGCAAAGAAAAAAAGAGGCGCAATGAGGTAGCTGTGTGAGTAAGATAAGCGACCCTAGTGGCCGACACAAACACCGGGCCCATCTAGGAGTGGCACTGCAGTGTCACGCAGGATGGCCCTTCCAAAAAACACTCCCCAAACAGCACATGACGCAAAGAAAAAAAGAGGCGCAATGAGGTAGCTGTGTGAGTAAGATAAGCGACCCTAGTGGCCGACACAAACACCGGGCCCATCTAGGAGTGGCACTGCAGTGTCACGCAGGATGGCCCTTCCAAAAAACACTCCCAAACAGCACATGACGCAAAGAAAAAAAGAGGCGCAATGAGGTAGCTGTGTGAGTAAGATAAGCGACCCTAGTGGCCGACACAAACACCGGGCCCATCTAGGAGTGGCACTGCAGTGTCACGCAGGATGGCCCTTCCAAAAAACACTCCCCAAACAGCACATGACGCAAAGAAAAAAAGAGGCGCAATGAGGTAGCTGTGTGAGTAAGATAAGCGACCCTAGTGGCCGACACAAACACCGGGCCCATCTAGGAGTGGCACTGCAGTGTCACGCAGGATGGCCCTTCCAAAAAACACTCCCCAAACAGCACATGACGCAAAGAAAAAAAGAGGCGCAATGAGGTAGCTGTGTGAGTAAGATAAGCGACCCTAGTGGCCGACACAAACACCGGGCCCATCTAGGAGTGGCACTGCAGTGTCACGCAGGATGGCCCTTCCAAAAAACACTCCCCAAACAGCACATGACGCAAAGAAAAAAAGAGGCGCAATGAGGTAGCTGTGTGAGTAAGATAAGCGACCCTAGTGGCCGACACAAACACCGGGCCCATCTAGGAGTGGCACTGCAGTGTCACGCAGGATGGCCCTTCCAAAAAACACTCCCCAAACAGCACATGACGCAAAGAAAAAAAGAGGCGCAATGAGGTAGCTGTGTGAGTAAGATAAGCGACCCTAGTGGCCGACACAAACACCGGGCCCATCTAGGAGTGGCACTGCAGTGTCACGCAGGATGGCCCTTCCAAAAAACACTCCCCAAACAGCACATGACGCAAAGAAAAAAAGAGGCGCAATGAGGTAGCTGTGTGAGTAAGATAAGCGACCCTAGTGGCCGACACAAACACCGGGCCCATCTAGGAGTGGCACTGCAGTGTCACGCAGGATGGCCCTTCCAAAAAACACTCCCAAACAGCACATGACGCAAAGAAAAAAAGAGGCGCAATGAGGTAGCTGTGTGAGTAAGATAAGCGACCCTAGTGGCCGACACAAACACCGGGCCCATCTAGGAGTGGCACTGCAGTGTCACGCAGGATGGCCCTTCCAAAAAACACTCCCCAAACAGCACATGACGCAAAGAAAAAAAGAGGCGCAATGAGGTAGCTGTGTGAGTAAGATAAGCGACCCTAGTGGCCGACACAAACACCGGGCCCATCTAGGAGTGGCACTGCAGTGTCACGCAGGATGGCCCTTCCAAAAAACACTCCCCAAACAGCACATGACGCAAAGAAAAAAAGAGGCGCAATGAGGTAGCTGTGTGAGTAAGATAAGCGACCCTAGTGGCCGACACAAACACCGGGCCCATCTAGGAGTGGCACTGCAGTGTCACGCAGGATGGCCCTTCCAAAAAACACTCCCCAAACAGCACATGACGCAAAGAAAAAAAGAGGCGCAATGAGGTAGCTGTGTGAGTAAGATAAGCGACCCTAGTGGCCGACACAAACACCGGGCCCATCTAGGAGTGGCACTGCAGTGTCACGCAGGATGGCCCTTCCAAAAAACACTCCCCAAACAGCACATGACGCAAAGAAAAAAAGAGGCGCAATGAGGTAGCTGTGTGAGTAAGATAAGCGACCCTAGTGGCCGACACAAACACCGGGCCCATCTAGGAGTGGCACTGCAGTGTCACGCAGGATGGCCCTTCCAAAAAACACTCCCCAAACAGCACATGACGCAAAGAAAAAAAGAGGCGCAATGAGGTAGCTGTGTGAGTAAGATAAGCGACCCTAGTGGCCGACACAAACACCGGGCCCATCTAGGAGTGGCACTGCAGTGTCACGCAGGATGGCCCTTCCAAAAAACACTCCCCAAACAGCACATGACGCAAAGAAAAAAAGAGGCGCAATGAGGTAGCTGTGTGAGTAAGATAAGCGACCCTAGTGGCCGACACAAACACCGGGCCCATCTAGGAGTGGCACTGCAGTGTCACGCAGGATGGCCCTTCCAAAAAACACTCCCCAAACAGCACATGACGCAAAGAAAAAAAGAGGCGCAATGAGGTAGCTGTGTGAGTAAGATAAGCGACCCTAGTGGCCGACACAAACACCGGGCCCATCTAGGAGTGGCACTGCAGTGTCACGCAGGATGGCCCTTCCAAAAAACACTCCCAAACAGCACATGACGCAAAGAAAAAAAGAGGCGCAATGAGGTAGCTGTGTGAGTAAGATAAGCGACCCTAGTGGCCGACACAAACACCGGGCCCATCTAGGAGTGGCACTGCAGTGTCACGCAGGATGGCCCTTCCAAAAAACACTCCCCAAACAGCACATGACGCAAAGAAAAAAAGAGGCGCAATGAGGTAGCTGTGTGAGTAAGATAAGCGACCCTAGTGGCCGACACAAACACCGGGCCATCTAGGAGTGGCACTGCAGTGTCACGCAGGATGGCCCTTCCAAAAAACACTCCCCAAACAGCACATGACGCAAAGAAAAAAAGAGGCGCAATGAGGTAGCTGTGTGAGTAAGATAAGCGACCCTAGTGGCCGACACAAACACCGGGCCCATCTAGGAGTGGCACTGCAGTGTCACGCAGGATGGCCCTTCCAAAAAACACTCCCCAAACAGCACATGACGCAAAGAAAAAAAGAGGCGCAATGAGGTAGCTGTGTGAGTAAGATAAGCGACCCTAGTGGCCGACACAAACACCGGGCCCATCTAGGAGTGGCACTGCAGTGTCACGCAGGATGGCCCTTCCAAAAAACACTCCCCAAACAGCACATGACGCAAAGAAAAAAAGAGGCGCAATGAGGTAGCTGTGTGAGTAAGATAAGCGACCCTAGTGGCCGACACAAACACCGGGCCCATCTAGGAGTGGCACTGCAGTGTCACGCAGGATGGCCCTTCCAAAAAACACTCCCCAAACAGCACATGACGCAAAGAAAAAAAGAGGCGCAATGAGGTAGCTGTGTGAGTAAGATAAGCGACCCTAGTGGCCGACACAAACACCGGGCCCATCTAGGAGTGGCACTGCAGTGTCACGCAGGATGGCCCTTCCAAAAAACACTCCCCAAACAGCACATGACGCAAAGAAAAAAAGAGGCGCAATGAGGTAGCTGTGTGAGTAAGATAAGCGACCCTAGTGGCCGACACAAACACCGGGCCCATCTAGGAGTGGCACTGCAGTGTCACGCAGGATGGCCCTTCCAAAAAACACTCCCCAAACAGCACATGACGCAAAGAAAAAAAGAGGCGCAATGAGGTAGCTGTGTGAGTAAGATAAGCGACCCTAGTGGCCGACACAAACACCGGGCCCATCTAGGAGTGGCACTGCAGTGTCACGCAGGATGGCCCTTCCAAAAAACACTCCCCAAACAGCACATGACGCAAAGAAAAAAAAGAGGCGCAATGAGGTAGCTGTGTGAGTAAGATAAGCGACCCTAGTGGCCGACACAAACACCGGGCCCATCTAGGAGTGGCACTGCAGTGTCACGCAGGATGGCCCTTCCAAAAAACACTCCCCAAACAGCACATGACGCAAAGAAAAAAAGAGGCGCAATGAGGTAGCTGTGTGAGTAAGATAAGCGACCCTAGTGGCCGACACAAACACCGGGCCCATCTAGGAGTGGCACTGCAGTGTCACGCAGGATGGCCCTTCCAAAAAACACTCCCCAAACAGCACATGACGCAAAGAAAAAAAGAGGCGCAATGAGGTAGCTGTGTGAGTAAGATAAGCGACCCTAGTGGCCGACACAAACACCGGGCCCATCTAGGAGTGGCACTGCAGTGTCACGCAGGATGGCCCTTCCAAAAAACACTCCCCAAACAGCACATGACGCAAAGAAAAAAGAGGCGCAATGAGGTAGCTGTGTGAGTAAGATAAGCGACCCTAGTGGCCGACACAAACACCGGGCCCATCTAGGAGTGGCACTGCAGTGTCACGCAGGATGGCCCTTCCAAAAAACACTCCCCAAACAGCACATGACGCAAAGAAAAAAAGAGGCGCAATGAGGTAGCTGTGTGAGTAAGATAAGCGACCCTAGTGGCCGACACAAACACCGGGCCCATCTAGGAGTGGCACTGCAGTGTCACGCAGGATGGCCCTTCCAAAAAACACTCCCCAAACAGCACATGACGCAAAGAAAAAAAGAGGCGCAATGAGGTAGCTGTGTGAGTAAGATAAGCGACCCTAGTGGCCGACACAAACACCGGGCCCATCTAGGAGTGGCACTGCAGTGTCACGCAGGATGGCCCTTCCAAAAAACACTCCCCAAACAGCACATGACGCAAAGAAAAAAAGAGGCGCAATGAGGTAGCTGTGTGAGTAAGATAAGCGACCCTAGTGGCCGACACAAACACCGGGCCCATCTAGGAGTGGCACTGCAGTGTCACGCAGGATGGCCCTTCCAAAAAACACTCCCCAAACAGCACATGACGCAAAGAAAAAAAGAGGCGCAATGAGGTAGCTGTGTGAGTAAGATAAGCGACCCTAGTGGCCGACACAAACACCGGGCCCATCTAGGAGTGGCACTGCAGTGTCACGCAGGATGGCCCTTCCAAAAAACACTCCCCAAACAGCACATGACGCAAAGAAAAAAAGAGGCGCAATGAGGTAGCTGTGTGAGTAAGATAAGCGACCCTAGTGGCCGACACAAACACCGGGCCCATCTAGGAGTGGCACTGCAGTGTCACGCAGGATGGCCCTTCCAAAAAACACTCCCCAAACAGCACATGACGCAAAGAAAAAAAGAGGCGCAATGAGGTAGCTGTGTGAGTAAGATAAGCGACCCTAGTGGCCGACACAAACACCGGGCCCATCTAGGAGTGGCACTGCAGTGTCACGCAGGATGGCCCTTCCAAAAAACACTCCCCAAACAGCACATGACGCAAAGAAAAAAAGAGGCGCAATGAGGTAGCTGTGTGAGTAAGATAAGCGACCCTAGTGGCCGACACAAACACCGGGCCCATCTAGGAGTGGCACTGCAGTGTCACGCAGGATGGCCCTTCCAAAAAACACTCCCCAAACAGCACATGACGCAAAGAAAAAAAGAGGCGCAATGAGGTAGCTGTGTGAGTAAGATAAGCGACCCTAGTGGCCGACACAAACACCGGGCCCATCTAGGAGTGGCACTGCAGTGTCACGCAGGATGGCCCTTCCAAAAAACACTCCCCAAACAGCACATGACGCAAAGAAAAAAAGAGGCGCAATGAGGTAGCTGTGTGAGTAAGATAAGCGACCCTAGTGGCCGACACAAACACCGGGCCCATCTAGGAGTGGCACTGCAGTGTCACGCAGGATGGCCCTTCCAAAAAACACTCCCCAAACAGCACATGACGCAAAGAAAAAAAGAGGCGCAATGAGGTAGCTGTGTGAGTAAGATAAGCGACCCTAGTGGCCGACACAAACACCGGGCCCATCTAGGAGTGGCACTGCAGTGTCACGCAGGATGGCCCTTCCAAAAAACACTCCCCAAACAGCACATGACGCAAAGAAAAAAAGAGGCGCAATGAGGTAGCTGTGTGAGTAAGATAAGCGACCCTAGTGGCCGACACAAACACCGGGCCCATCTAGGAGTGGCACTGCAGTGTCACGCAGGATGGCCCTTCCAAAAAACACTCCCCAAACAGCACATGACGCAAAGAAAAAAAGAGGCGCAATGAGGTAGCTGTGTGAGTAAGATAAGCGACCCTAGTGGCCGACACAAACACCGGGCCCATCTAGGAGTGGCACTGCAGTGTCACGCAGGATGGCCCTTCCAAAAAACACTCCCCAAACAGCACATGACGCAAAGAAAAAAAGAGGCGCAATGAGGTAGCTGTGTGAGTAAGATAAGCGACCCTAGTGGCCGACACAAACACCGGGCCCATCTAGGAGTGGCACTGCAGTGTCACGCAGGATGGCCCTTCCAAAAAACACTCCCCAAACAGCACATGACGCAAAGAAAAAAAGAGGCGCAATGAGGTAGCTGTGTGAGTAAGATAAGCGACCCTAGTGGCCGACACAAACACCGGGCCCATCTAGGAGTGGCACTGCAGTGTCACGCAGGATGGCCCTTCCAAAAAACACTCCCAAACAGCACATGACGCAAAGAAAAAAAGAGGCGCAATGAGGTAGCTGTGTGAGTAAGATAAGCGACCCTAGTGGCCGACACAAACACCGGGCCCATCTAGGAGTGGCACTGCAGTGTCACGCAGGATGGCCCTTCCAAAAAACACTCCCCAAACAGCACATGACGCAAAGAAAAAAAGAGGCGCAATGAGGTAGCTGTGTGAGTAAGATAAGCGACCCTAGTGGCCGACACAAACACCGGGCCCATCTAGGAGTGGCACTGCAGTGTCACGCAGGATGGCCCTTCCAAAAAACACTCCCCAAACAGCACATGACGCAAAGAAAAAAAGAGGCGCAATGAGGTAGCTGTGTGAGTAAGATAAGCGACCCTAGTGGCCGACACAAACACCGGGCCCATCTAGGAGTGGCACTGCAGTGTCACGCAGGATGGCCCTTCCAAAAAACACTCCCCAAACAGCACATGACGCAAAGAAAAAAAGAGGCGCAATGAGGTAGCTGTGTGAGTAAGATAAGCGACCCTAGTGGCCGACACAAACACCGGGCCCATCTAGGAGTGGCACTGCAGTGTCACGCAGGATGGCCCTTCCAAAAAACACTCCCCAAACAGCACATGACGCAAAGAAAAAAAGAGGCGCAATGAGGTAGCTGTGTGAGTAAGATAAGCGACCCTAGTGGCCGACACAAACACCGGGCCCATCTAGGAGTGGCACTGCAGTGTCACGCAGGATGGCCCTTCCAAAAAACACTCCCCAAACAGCACATGACGCAAAGAAAAAAAGAGGCGCAATGAGGTAGCTGTGTGAGTAAGATAAGCGACCCTAGTGGCCGACACAAACACCGGGCCCATCTAGGAGTGGCACTGCAGTGTCACGCAGGATGGCCCTTCAAAAAACACTCCCAAACAGCACATGACGCAAAGAAAAAAAGAGGCGCAATGAGGTAGCTGTGTGAGTAAGATAAGCGACCCTAGTGGCCGACACAAACACCGGGCCCATCTAGGAGTGGCACTGCAGTGTCACGCAGGATGGCCCTTCCAAAAAACACTCCCCAAACAGCACATGACGCAAAGAAAAAAAGAGGCGCAATGAGGTAGCTGTGTGAGTAAGATAAGCGACCCTAGTGGCCGACACAAACACCGGGCCCATCTAGGAGTGGCACTGCAGTGTCACGCAGGATGGCCCTTCCAAAAAACACTCCCCAAACAGCACATGACGCAAAGAAAAAAAGAGGCGCAATGAGGTAGCTGTGTGAGTAAGATAAGCGACCCTAGTGGCCGACACAAACACCGGGCCCATCTAGGAGTGGCACTGCAGTGTCACGCAGGATGGCCCTTCCAAAAAACACTCCCCAAACAGCACATGACGCAAAGAAAAAAAGAGGCGCAATGAGGTAGCTGTGTGAGTAAGATAAGCGACCCTAGTGGCCGACACAAACACCGGGCCCATCTAGGAGTGGCACTGCAGTGTCACGCAGGATGGCCCTTCCAAAAAACACTCCCAAACAGCACATGACGCAAAGAAAAAAAGAGGCGCAATGAGGTAGCTGTGTGAGTAAGATAAGCGACCCTAGTGGCCGACACAAACACCGGGCCCATCTAGGAGTGGCACTGCAGTGTCACGCAGGATGGCCCTTCCAAAAAACACTCCCCAAACAGCACATGACGCAAAGAAAAAAAGAGGCGCAATGAGGTAGCTGTGTGAGTAAGATAAGCGACCCTAGTGGCCGACACAAACACCGGGCCCATCTAGGAGTGGCACTGCAGTGTCACGCAGGATGGCCCTTCCAAAAAACACTCCCCAAACAGCACATGACGCAAAGAAAAAAGAGGCGCAATGAGGTAGCTGTGTGAGTAAGATAAGCGACCCTAGTGGCCGACACAAACACCGGGCCCATCTAGGAGTGGCACTGCAGTGTCACGCAGGATGGCCCTTCAAAAAACACTCCCCAAACAGCACATGACGCAAAGAAAAAAAGAGGCGCAATGAGGTAGCTGTGTGAGTAAGATAAGCGACCCTAGTGGCCGACACAAACACCGGGCCCATCTAGGAGTGGCACTGCAGTGTCACGCAGGATGGCCCTTCCAAAAAACACTCCCCAAACAGCACATGACGCAAAGAAAAAAAGAGGCGCAATGAGGTAGCTGTGTGAGTAAGATAAGCGACCCTAGTGGCCGACACAAACACCGGCCCATCTAGGAGTGGCACTGCAGTGTCACGCAGGATGGCCCTTCCAAAAAACACTCCCCAAACAGCACATGACGCAAAGAAAAAAAGAGGCGCAATGAGGTAGCTGTGTGAGTAAGATAAGCGACCCTAGTGGCCGACACAAACACCGGGCCCATCTAGGAGTGGCACTGCAGTGTCACGCAGGATGGCCCTTCCAAAAAACACTCCCCAAACAGCACATGACGCAAAGAAAAAAAGAGGCGCAATGAGGTAGCTGTGTGAGTAAGATAAGCGACCCTAGTGGCCGACACAAACACCGGGCCCATCTAGGAGTGGCACTGCAGTGTCACGCAGGATGGCCCTTCCAAAAAACACTCCCCAAACAGCACATGACGCAAAGAAAAAAAGAGGCGCAATGAGGTAGCTGTGTGAGTAAGATAAGCGACCCTAGTGGCCGACACAAACACCGGGCCCATCTAGGAGTGGCACTGCAGTGTCACGCAGGATGGCCCTTCCAAAAAACACTCCCCAAACAGCACATGACGCAAAGAAAAAAAGAGGCGCAATGAGGTAGCTGTGTGAGTAAGATAAGCGACCCTAGTGGCCGACACAAACACCGGGCCCATCTAGGAGTGGCACTGCAGTGTCACGCAGGATGGCCCTTCCAAAAAACACTCCCCAAACAGCACATGACGCAAAGAAAAAAAGAGGCGCAATGAGGTAGCTGTGTGAGTAAGATAAGCGACCCTAGTGGCCGACACAAACACCGGGCCCATCTAGGAGTGGCACTGCAGTGTCACGCAGGATGGCCCTTCCAAAAAACACTCCCCAAACAGCACATGACGCAAAGAAAAAAAGAGGCGCAATGAGGTAGCTGTGTGAGTAAGATAAGCGACCCTAGTGGCCGACACAAACACCGGGCCCATCTAGGAGTGGCACTGCAGTGTCACGCAGGATGGCCCTTCCAAAAAACACCCCAAACAGCACATGACGCAAAGAAAAAAAGAGGCGCAATGAGGTAGCTGTGTGAGTAAGATAAGCGACCCTAGTGGCCGACACAAACACCGGGCCCATCTAGGAGTGGCACTGCAGTGTCACGCAGGATGGCCCTTCCAAAAAACACTCCCCAAACAGCACATGACGCAAAGAAAAAAGAGGCGCAATGAGGTAGCTGTGTGAGTAAGATAAGCGACCCTAGTGGCCGACACAAACACCGGGCCCATCTAGGAGTGGCACTGCAGTGTCACGCAGGATGGCCCTTCCAAAAAACACTCCCCAAACAGCACATGACGCAAAGAAAAAAAGAGGCGCAATGAGGTAGCTGTGTGAGTAAGATAAGCGACCCTAGTGGCCGACACAAACACCGGGCCCATCTAGGAGTGGCACTGCAGTGTCACGCAGGATGGCCCTTCCAAAAACACTCCCCAAACAGCACATGACGCAAAGAAAAAAAGAGGCGCAATGAGGTAGCTGTGTGAGTAAGATAAGCGACCCTAGTGGCCGACACAAACACCGGGCCCATCTAGGAGTGGCACTGCAGTGTCACGCAGGATGGCCCTTCCAAAAAACACTCCCCAAACAGCACATGACGCAAAGAAAAAAAGAGGCGCAATGAGGTAGCTGTGTGAGTAAGATAAGCGACCCTAGTGGCCGACACAAACACCGGGCCCATCTAGGAGTGGCACTGCAGTGTCACGCAGGATGGCCCTTCCAAAAAACACTCCCCAAACAGCACATGACGCAAAGAAAAAAAGAGGCGCAATGAGGTAGCTGTGTGAGTAAGATAAGCGACCCTAGTGGCCGACACAAACACCGGGCCCATCTAGGAGTGGCACTGCAGTGTCACGCAGGATGGCCCTTCCAAAAAACACTCCCCAAACAGCACATGACGCAAAGAAAAAAAGAGGCGCAATGAGGTAGCTGTGTGAGTAAGATAAGCGACCCTAGTGGCCGACACAAACACCGGGCCCATCTAGGAGTGGCACTGCAGTGTCACGCAGGATGGCCCTTCCAAAAAACACTCCCCAAACAGCACATGACGCAAAGAAAAAAAGAGGCGCAATGAGGTAGCTGTGTGAGTAAGATAAGCGACCCTAGTGGCCGACACAAACACCGGGCCCATCTAGGAGTGGCACTGCAGTGTCACGCAGGATGGCCCTTCCAAAAAACACTCCCCAAACAGCACATGACGCAAAGAAAAAAAGAGGCGCAATGAGGTAGCTGTGTGAGTAAGATAAGCGACCCTAGTGGCCGACACAAACACCGGGCCCATCTAGGAGTGGCACTGCAGTGTCACGCAGGATGGCCCTTCCAAAAAACACTCCCCAAACAGCACATGACGCAAAGAAAAAAAGAGGCGCAATGAGGTAGCTGTGTGAGTAAGATAAGCGACCCTAGTGGCCGACACAAACACCGGGCCCATCTAGGAGTGGCACTGCAGTGTCACGCAGGATGGCCCTTCCAAAAAACACTCCCCAAACAGCACATGACGCAAAGAAAAAAAGAGGCGCAATGAGGTAGCTGTCGTGAGTAAGATAAGCGACCCTAGTGGCCGACACAAAC